>NC_053163.1:86530043-86682543 GCF_016835505.1 Polypterus senegalus | reverse complement strand
TACTAATGAAGCACTGTGATGAGAGGGCTTTCACGTTTAAATGAATGTTAATTTGGTGTTAGTACTTGTTTTTATTGATCCAGTAGAGTACCATTTTCTTATTTTGGGGTTACCCTACAGTCTACTGTTATTTCTTTACTCCTTTTGTCCTTTACTTGTTCCATCTCTGCCCTGTCCCAACATGGTATTTTATTTTTCTGGACCTGCCACAAGTTTTTAATGCTATGCCCACAAACTGCTGTAATGAACAGCTAAGCTGAAGTAAAAATAATGTCATGACATAGTAATTACAATAGCTGTCATGTCACTTTTCCAGGTGTTTGGGAAAAATATTTGTTGTTTAGTGATTGTTAAAATTGAAAATGTCTCGGTTTCAGTCATGTTTGTCACTTTTTGCAGTGCAGTCCATTGTAAATTTGATGTCAGATCCAGATTTTATCAACCAGCGGCTTATCAGTATCTTGAGTGACTCTGAATGTGAAGTGTCAAATCAGCAACAGTTTGCAGTTGAAATGCATGGCAACTTTCCACAGAAGACAGGAGATGAAACTGAGCAAACGTAAGTGCAATGTAGTGTTACTTGACCTGCAAACAAGAGTTCTAAAAACAGTTACATGAAATTAGTAAATACACATCATGGGATTTCTTGACTGCTTTAACATATTTGAACAAACAAACTTTGGACCTTCATGCACACCAGTACCTATAGAAAAAGGTGATATACAGTACTTGAATCAATGACAAATAAAAGTTACATGTTGTATTCATTCTCATAATCTAAATGATCAAAATACAGATTTGTCATATGGAAAAAGTAAGTACAGCTTTACATTTATCATCACTTCAAATTCATAAAAATAGAATCATGTGTTCCAGATTATGTGCCAGTGATGAGAAAATTCTCAGGGAGTATGCAGGTGTCTTGTAGAAAGCCGACTAGATAATGAACAAAACATTGTTCACTTCAAACCATAAGTAATACTTTGATTCCAAGAACTAATAATTTTAATTAAATAGATAGGTCAAAGTCAGCTAATGTTTTATGGCGTTGGAGCCACTGTAAGATGAATACCTTGTAGAGGATAACTTCTCGCTATTATGAGCTTTTCATACTAAATTTGGTAAGAAAGTGTAGAGCACCATCTTGCACATATATACTCACACACAGAACTCTGTGTGGTAGGGGCTGGTAAGCCAGCATAGAGGCTACCTGGGAGCAAATGAAATGCTGTATTGAAACCACAAAAAGCTTAATAACTTAACTAACTAATAATTCATCTTGAACACATGAATTACAAGATCAGAATTCATAAGGTACGCACCTTTTTCTATAAGAAAGAAAAAGTTAGACTAAACTTCCGTAATTTATGCTTTGTGTTGTTTATCTATTTATCTATCTATCTATCTATCTATCTATCAAGCATGTTTGAGTTATTTATGAAAATGAGCCTATCACCATGTCAAACCACAACATAGAAATGCAAATGTTAATGTGTAGACTTTTACTGATTTATGAAATTCGTTCATAAACTGTACAGATCTCTTCACATTTCCAGTATCCTGGCCAGAAAGTGAAACAGAAACCTCTCTCTGAGCCTGTATTAACTTGGTGTGCACTTGAATGTGATGATGCTTTAATTAATTACCAGCTTTGCCGAAGGTAAAATCGATAATTAACTGAGCTATTACAAAGTAATTAACTGAGTGAGCATACACCAATTTCCTACATTATTCTTCCATCCCTGTGGGTGGGCAAGTTCTAGTTAATTTTATTTCTATAGCTCCAATTTTAAAAACAAAAGAAATGTAACCAATTGTACCTTGTATGTTGTATATCACTTTGGATATAGGTATCAATCACATAATTAATATGAATAAATTGATGAAGCTCCTTACTCATGAACATGCTATGCTTAATTTCTTAGCAGACATCTACTGCTCTTGATTGTACCATCCTACCTGGCTCTCTAACAGAAAGCTGGGGTTTTAGCAGGACAGCCAGAGGATTTCAGTAGGTCATTCCTAGTCTCAGAAGTGATAGGTGGGCCTTTACCAGAAAAATGTCCTGGCTGGGTCTTAAAAGTCCCCTCTGGTCACCATACTAGGGAGTTTGGAGTCCAGTGCTTAAAGTGAGCCGGTACTCCATGCCAACACTTTTATGTTTGTCTGTTAGGAGTACTAGGAACTTTCCTATGTACCAGCAGTATTTAAAGACAGCCCTTATGTACCAATAGACTGTGCCAGCTCTTCTACTTTTTACTGTTTGGAGTATGGTCACTTTTTTCAGTACTCCATATTGGCTTTTCTAACTTCTGGACTATAATGCCATATACATTAACCTGCAGCTATCTAACCCAGAGTCTCCAATCTAAAAATATCTCCATCTCCTAGGTTATATATGTACAAAGGGTGCCATCCTGGTATCCTACATAAAATCTGTCCATATTCCAGATTAAATATGTGTGAAGGTGACTCCAAACTCAACCTTTAGATGAAGAAGCCAAAACACCTGGAGTACCGACAGTTTTTTTTTTCACTTCAGCCATTTTATTAGTGTCCATAGGTTGGTGTAGGATTCAACTAGCAAAAGAAAGAGTGGCCAAAGGTTAGCGATGAGGTAGGAGGAGCAAGCTGGAGACCTGTTTGATGGAAAAGTATAATAGGCTCCCTACATATAAGATAAAGATACTGCATGTGGGGCGGCACAGTGGCGCGGTGGGTTGCGCTGCTGCCTTGCAGTTAGGAGACCCGGGTTCACTTCCTGGGTACTCCCTGTGTGGACTTTGCATGTTCTCCCTGTGTCTGCGTGGGTTTCCTCCGGACACTCCAGTTTCGTCCCACAGTCCAAAAACATGCAGGTTAGGTGCATTGGTGATTCTAAATTATCCCTAGTGTGTGCTTGGTGTGTGCGTTCTGTGGTGGGCTGGCGCACTTCCCAGGGTTTGTTTCCTGTCTTGCGCCCTGTGTTGTCTGGGATTGGCTCCAGCAGACCCCCGTGACCCTGTAGTTGGGATATAGAGGGTTGGATAATGGATGGATGGATACTGTATGTGTTTAGTTATCACCCGAGTGCCTGTCAGTTGTTTATTTTACTGATTAGTAATCCAGTCTCCCATACCATGTACCCTTGTGTTTTGTTATCAATTATTTGTTAAAAAAACAACTTTATCTTGGCTTCCTTGGCATTATTGGGTTTCATAATCAGCTTGAGAGTGCTCCCTATAAGTCACAATATATAGTCCTTCATTATCAAGCAAGATATTGTTGGTTCAGGTTTAGAAATGAAGCGTGAAGCACAAGTAGAGTGAAAACTTGCAAGCTAAGTTCTTAGAGATCATCTAACTTGGCAGTCCAAAGCAGCCAACCATCTGTACTAGTTTTTAAGCCATCTACCAAAACAAACTGACGGGCAGATCAATGGAGACAGACAAAACATTATCAGATGCTGCATCAAGCTTAGTCGATGCACAGTAAGAGCAGTACATGTCTAGAATCACTAGGGTCCAGTCCATCTTTCTTCTTAGGTCAAAAAAGGTAGCAGCAACATCTATGTACTTGCTGCAAATTCATGATTCACTCAGCCAGACATTTGCATCACACAACACTGACAACATGAGACATTTCCATTGCACCTGGCACCATTGTTTAATTGTTCACTCAATTACATAGATATTCCTGCTTCAGCAAAGTTTGTCATTGAGAGAAAAAAATTAAAAACCACAAATTATTCAGAACAATTCAAAGATAAAATAATTAATAACAATCAAACAACTGATTGGTATAAAAATAAAGTTACTGAGGCAACCTTTTAGTATATACTGTATAGTATTATGTTCCTATACATATTACTAGAAATTGTGCCAATGTATTCTAAATATAGCAAGAATGTATATCTTTAATTTGGACTTGACTGAGAAGCTCATAGTTGGCATTATACTGAAATGTTGTTCAGTAGGTTAACCGATGCGTTGGGTTACCCTGTTTGAAGGAAGATTTACTTACATTTTCTTGTTCATCAATGACCCCAGCCAAATGACTACTGTAATTTTCTGCTGTTTTCTTTGGTAAATGTACAGGTTCATTGGTAACTCAAAACCGTCCTTACCTGGGTAAATGTGGATATGGACTATGACTAACTCTCAACGCCCATGGTTTATTCCTCTCTTAAAGTACTTATAGGTATAAATGTTCCTAAAGGTGATTGACAAATAATATTGAAATGATTCTGTAAATTTTGAACAAAAAATACATATCATAAAACTTTAAAGCCATTTATGGCTTTAAAAAAGCAACATAATTTAAAATGGAAATATGTTATTGTAATGCTTAACATAACAAATGAATTACTTGTTTGTATGTTTTGAGATTAAAATGTTATGATTATTTTGGTTTCTTAGTAGTTTAAACAATTCTTTACAGACCACCACCTGAAAAGCAGGTTAAGGTTGTGCCAAAGAAGAAACGTAAAGGTGCGTAGATTCCTTATTTGATACTATAAAGGGCTGTTTGCTGTATTTATTGATATTTAACAAACACTTTTAGCTACAGTGCGCACTTCAAGGTGTTTAATTTAAAAATATATATAAAATGATACTATATTGGAGTTAACCATCATGGTTTTTTGGTTTTATAATCAAATTAGCTACCATTGAATTAAAGTAACAGTTTTATAGGCTTAATCTTTACGAATAATTTATTTCTAGGGATTAAGTTAAAATTTCCTTATTGACTTACTGATTGCTTTAATTAAATAAGGGGCACACTTGCATTGTTTCTTTTTAAATTTAGTAGTTCAAGTAGTAGTGGTATTACCACATGTACAAAGTACAGTGAAACTGATTTGATGCGGCTAAGAAACTGAAATGGTGATTTGATCAAAAATACTAAGAGTGTGTTCAGATAATGGTAAGTATGTTTTATTTAATCATTTACAGCTATTATTGCACTTGTATTTATTAATAAATGATCACAAATTAATCACAATTTATTTGGTCTTGTTTAACTTATTTATTTACTTTGTAGAAAGAATTAAGAAGTTTGCAAGAAGGTTTACAAATGGATTATTCAAAAGTAAACGTAACCGTGCACAACCTGTTCAGCTTTCAGGCACATGTATGCTTCAGGTAAGTATGTTAGATTTCTCTGATATGTATGTAAATGTTTGATCGCTTGTAATTTGACCTCTCCAAATTAGAATCATTGCGGTTATTGAACTATCTGGAGTATAAACACATGTTTGGTCTCTTTGTAAAGGTAACATTCTCTAGTTTCACCCTTAGTAGTCAGAATACCTGTAGGTGTGACTGATCAAAAGTTATGCACATTGGAACTCACAGAAAAAATGAATTTTTTTGTTCTCGCCTAAGTTTTTTTGTGAAAATAAAGGCCTCTATAGCTGCAGTAGGTAGGTGGGGACAGAAACACACTATGTACCAAGAGAATAACTTGTTGACTACTCACATTTCAAATTTGAAAAGAATGCCTGTAAAATGACATTTTACACCAGTTTTTATGTGGGCATGTCCAGGTGCTTTTTAGTGGGACCTATGGTTTATCCATTATCCACATTTTGGAACGTATGGAAAAAGTGTAATAACTTTTAAATGCTTCAACCCACATATATCAATGAGGGCTCTACTGAAAGCTTACACCTAAAGGAATCTATATCTACATACAGTGTCACTCTATTAGTTATGGAAATTCATATTCCATAATAAAAACAATAAAAAATACACATTTCAATATAAAAATAGTCAAAACAAGTCTTATGGGCCAAAAATATATATATATATTTTATTTTTTACTTTTTTTTTAATAAAATGCACACAAACTATATACATTTTTTACAAACTGTTACAACACAGCTCAGCGTTTTTCCATGTGCCACTGATTGTAGCAATCCCACCAGGCAGAAAGCACAAGGGCGTGTCACATGTCGCTCTCTGCCATTAGACGTCTCCTGGTCCGATTGATCACTGTCACGCCGCGTACATGCCTCTATTACTTAATCGAGAGTGTATTTACGTTTATCTGTACTTTTATCCATATTTAAAATGCGAAAAAACTTGGTGAAATCACAATAAACAACCACGCACCAAGTCTGCAGACTGGCACAAATGCCAGCTTCGCGCAGCTCCGATCGGTTTTGTTTACAAGTTGGTATGGCAAGTTACATATTGGCGTGCTCAGCTGCTCATTGGCTGTAAGTTTGGAGTGTCACTCACAGTGTCCAATCAAACTGGTAGATTCTACCAGGGTTTGGAGTTGTGCGTCATCGTTCAGCTGTCTGTGACACTCGTTGGCTATACGAGGTGCCAGTCACCCCCCCAGACCCCTCGTAATTGGCCAACTTAGGTGTCAATCAGAAGCTAAAACTTCCGTGTAACATGCTTTAGCATGGTTATTGCTGACAGAAACAAATTACGTCTGATATGACCAATAGAGTTGAAAAAAAAATTTCGGAGCTAGTCTCAAGTTAAGAAACGTTTTCTGGAGTTTTTGTTCCTTTGAGGATATATCGTGTGTTTTGGACCTAATTGTTTTACTGGATTATATTCCCTGGAGCCTTACGGACAGAATGAGATTAATATTGCTCAGAAATATTGATGTTTGACTTGCAGAGAGCCTTCAAAGGTAGTCAAAGGTAGGAAAAGTCAGCTCTTAAAAGTATTTACTTCTCTGTAAAAAAGGATTTAGTGTCAGTGCTGTGGTTGTTGTGTGTCAAAATGGTTTATATCATCGGAAAGACGAGACTCTGAATTTTCATTTGATGTGTAGTATGTCGAGGTGCATGACAGAGGGGCATGCACACATGGCTGTGACATGATTGTGACGTTGTCCAATTATCGTTATGTACCGGGACCGTTACGTGTGCATGTTAAGTGTTGTTTCCCCCTTTTTATACAATTATTCCTGGCTTTTATGTCTTTATATAGGGTTTTTAGTTCAAAGAATTTATCTGTAATGTTGTTTTCTGGTTATGACTATGTAATGATTTTATGCTAATTCTGAATGAAATTTCATGGTGTGATTTGAAACAGAGACCAAATAGCTAACATCTTCATTGACATCTTAATAATGTTTCACTGAGAGAATCTGTGGTCCCTGCCAAAATGGCACCAATTTAACACTGATATACCAGCAAAGTTGGACACCAAATTTGAGACTTGATTTGAAGTAGAAGTGAGAAGCATAGGGCTTAAAATTCCGAGGAGGCCTAGATGAGCAGTTAGTGTGTCCTGGGAATGTGTGGCTGTGGGTTCAGTTCAGGATTAAATCAACTCATACCTCCAGGAGAATGCCTTCCATGTGCTGAATGAGATCAGGGATACTGAGTCCAAATAAACCCTGTTCCAGTCCTCAAATGTGAAAACAGCTGCTAAAGCTGTGGTCTTAAGGCATTTGGGGCATGTGATGGTGGCATCCCTAGGACTTGATGGTGGATACTACAGGTTGGGGAAGCTGTCAGACTGAAGAATGGTGCCTTCAGCGAAATGCTGTCTGTGGGATCCCCTGATTTGGTTGGGATATGTTGAAAGGTTAAGAGGACTGCCACACAAGTGGTTGCAGAAGTGAAAGCTTGAGTATGGGAGGAGTTTTGGAGAGGCCATGTAGAAAGACAGATAGCCGCAAGGCTGTATTGGCAAACAATTCAATGCCTCAGTAGGGAAAGACATGGCCTTGCCCAGACTGCGTTAAGCAGGATGGAGAGGTGCTGACCTTTTTTGGGGAAACTGTTCATTGGTGGAAGGAACAATTTGAGGAACTCTTCAGCCTGGTGGACATGCCCTCCTGTGCAGTGAGGGGGTTTCCCATCACTGTTATTGAAGTCACTATTAATTGTCCAAGGACTTCATGGTGGTAAGGCTGCTGGGGTGAATGAGATATGACAAGTGATGTTGAAAGCTGTGGACATTGTTGGAATAGTGTGGCTAATGTCTCTATTTAATGTCACATGGAAGGTGGGTAAAGTACCCTTGAACCCAAGGACTGGTGGCCTTTCAGGTAAGGCCTATTCCAGGTTGGTGGAGGGGAGTCTTTGTCTAATATTTGGGACTAAGATAAATGAAGATTTTGGAAGTTTGATAAACTACATGTTTTGTAGATTTGGAAAACACATATGATCGTGTTCTTCGGCATGTGTAGTGGGAGATGCTGCAGAAATATGGGCAACAGAACCACACTTCTGTGCTGGTCAATTCCTATATGGACATACTGGCAGCTAACAGCGTCAGATACCATCAAGACTTTGTTTTGTTACTTTTCCTGTTTATGGTTTTCATAGACAGAATATTAAGGTGCAGTCCAGGATATGTGGATGTCCAGTTAGGGAAGCTATGGGTAGCATCATTGCTTTATGCATATGATGTTGTTCTTTGTCTCATTTGACTATGACCTTGGGCATGCATTCGAACAATTTGCTGCCTAGTATAAAGTAGCAGAGAAGAGGATCAGCACCTCCAAGCCTGAGGTCATTGTTCTATTCAGAAAAGACTGGATTGCTCTGTACTTGTTGGAAGGAGGGGGGTTGTTGTTTGGTTAAACATGCTTTAGGGGAAAATACCTTTAGTGAAGGAGTTTAAGTATTTAGGGATCTTGTTCACAAGTGATTAAAGAAGTAATCATGAGATAGATAAGCAGATCACGGCAGAGGCTCTGTGAGTTCTGTACCAGTCTGTGGTGGTGAAGTGGGAGCTAACTCTATGGACAAAACTCTTGGTTTACTGGTCAGTCTACATCCATGACCTTACCTAAGTTCATGAGCTGTGGGTAACAATTGGGAGAAGCTCAGCAATTCAGGACAGCCTCAGAGTAGATTTGTTGCTCTTCCCAATTGGTAAGAGCTAGTTGAGGTGATTAGGTCATATTGTAAGGATGCCCCAGTCAGCTCTCCCGGGGTTGCTCTAGGCATTTCCTACTGGGCGGACACCTTGTGGCAGACAAAAGACACACTAGATGGATAATATCTCTTGGCTGGGTTGCAGATGCCTGGGAATTCTCCAGGATGAACTGGAATCTGTAACTGGGGAACAGGGAAGTCAGTGCTGACTTGCATGTCCTGCTGCTGCCACCTTCATTAAGAAATGTGATGTAAGAAAATAGGAGCGACAATATTTCTTTTGACCCAAACAGAAATATGTTCACCTGCTTACATGTTAGCTAGAGCTGCTTGTAAGGAACAACAGGATCCAGAATACATGACAGGAATAGCTGAGTATGATGGCAGAGCTGACCCTACTTAATAAGCAACATAAGCAGTAACTAGAATCTCCCTTTCAAATTACTTTTTTAATGCAGTTTGTCTGAAAATGAACTTTAATTTCATAAATTCATTTATGCAGATAAAAACATGAAAAGCTATAAAACAACAGGATACCATTCAGTTTATCAGTTCATTTGGTTAACTAATAGCTAAGTTGCCCAAATACATCACCCAGACACTTAGAAGTTTAGGGTTTCCACTTGAACTGTATGACTTAGTAGTTTTTAAATTTCC
Source organism: Polypterus senegalus (assembly GCF_016835505.1). Classification (NCBI taxonomy): domain Eukaryota; kingdom Metazoa; phylum Chordata; class Cladistia; order Polypteriformes; family Polypteridae; genus Polypterus; species Polypterus senegalus. Next base: position 86,673,047 of record NC_053163.1, on the reverse strand, counting down.
CCAAAACAATTTTTGCATTGAATTGCTTTGAATGAATTCTGCTGGATAAACTTTATCAATGCCTTTGATTATTTTGATGAACCAGATTAAGCCCTCACACAGTTTTCTCTGCTCAGACCAAGATGTTTAATTCACTGAGCCTGCATTGTAGGGTAAGTTAACATCAATGTTGCCACCAAAAAGAGTATATCCTTCAAGAAGAGAGAAATCGTTAGCTTTTTTTTCAGTAGCATTATTTTTTTAGTTTTGGCATTTAATTAGAGATGCCACACTGTATATTAAAGCTTGTCAGTAAAATTATAATATTCTGGATCTCGAGGAGGCATTAACAGTACAGTATACACTTTTTAGTATCTTGTGTAATGTTAAGGAAAACATTAGCCAACTAGTAATTTATACAGTATAATTTAAAGAAAAGAAGCAGATGTTTAAAAAGTTGCTGTGATGAGTGGTCAGTCTGAAGGAGACTGAGACTGCAAAGTGGTGGCAGGGGAAAGTGTAGTTAGGCAGCATAGGATGGTGTTGTGTAGGATGATGTTGCAGATCAAGAAGAGGAGGAGAGTTAGGATAGAGCCAAGGATCAAATGGTGGAAGTTGAAAAAGAAATACTATAAGTTTGAGCTCAGGGAGGTAAGACAGGCACTGGATGGCAGTGAATATTTACCAGATTGCTGGGCAACAAAGCAGAAGTGGTAAGGGAGACAGCTAGAAGGATGAGACTTCTGGACAGTGGAAGGAGGATAAGTAAACCTGGTGGTGGAATTGGGAAGTACAGGAAAGTATACAGAGGAAGAGGTTGTTGAAAAAGAAGTGGGATGTTTAGACAAATGTAGAAAGTTGACAGGAATACAATGACATAAGGCATAATGTGAAGAGAGAATTGGCGAAGGCTAAAGAAAAGATTTATGATGAGTTATGTGAGAGGCTGGACACTAAGGAGGAAGAAAAGGACCTGTACTGATTGGCTAGACAGAGGGACTGAACTGCTGAACTGGGAAAGACATGCAGCAGGTTAGGAAGATAAAGGATAAAGATTGAAATGTACTCACAAGTAAGGAAAGTGTGTTGAACAGATGGAAAGAGTACTTTGAGAGGTTGATGACTAAAGAGAAAGTTGGATGATGGGGAGATAGTGAATCAGGGAGTGAAACAGATTAGCAAGGAGGAAGCAAAGACAGCTATGGAGAGGAGGAAGAATGGAAAGGCTGTTAGTCCAGATGGCATACCTGTGGAAGCATGGAGGTGTTTAGGAGAGATGGCAGTGGAGCTTTTAACCAGATTGTTTAATGCAATCTTGGAAAGTGAGAGGATGCCTGAGGAGTGGAGAAGAAGTATATTGGTACCATTTTTTAAGAATGAGGGAGATGTGCACAACTGTAGTAACTACAGAGGGATAAAACTGATGAGTAACAACATGAAGTTATGGGAAAGAGTAGTGGAATCTAGGTTAAGAAGGGAAGTGATGATTAGTGAGCAGCAGTATGATTTCATGCCAGAAAAGAGCACTGCAGATGCAATGTTTGCTCTGAGGGTATTGATGGAGAAGTATAGAGGAGGTCAGAAGGAGTTGCGTTGTGTCTTTGTGGACTTAGATAAAGCATATGACAGGGTGCCTAGAGAGGAGTTGTGGTTCTGCATGAGAAAGGAGAATAGCAGAGAAGTATGTAAGAATGGTACAAGACATGTACGAAGGAAGTCTGACGTTGGTGAGGTCTATGGCAGTAGTAACAGATGCATTCAACGTACAGGTGGATTACATCAGGGAACAATGATAATGGACAGGTTGACAGATGAGATTAGACAGGAGTCCCCATGGACTATGATGTTTGCAAATTACATTGTGATCTGTAACAAGCGGAGGGAGCAGGTTGAGAAGACCCTGGAGAGGTGGAGATATGCTCTCCTATGCTCTGATCTAGAGAGGAGTCAGTAGGAACAAGACAGAATACATGTGTGTGAATGGGAGGGAGGTCAGAGGAATGGTGAGAATGCAGGGAGTTGAGCTGGTAAAGGTGGAGGAGTTTAAATGCTTGGAATGAAAAGTACAGAATAACAGGGAGTGTGGAAGAGAGGTGAAGAAGAGAGTGCAGGCAGGGTGGACTGGGTGCAGAAGAGTGAGTGTCAAGAGTGATTTGTGACAGACGGGTAAAAGCAAGAGTGAAAGGGAAGGTCTACAAGATGGTAATGAGACCAGCTATGTTATATCGGTTGGAGACGGTGGCATGGACCAAAAAAACAGGAGACAGAGCTGGAGGAGGCAGAGTTAAAGATGTAAAGATTTGCATTGGGTGTGACAAGGGTGGTCAGGATTAGAAATTAGTACATTAGAGGGTCAGCTCAGATTGGACATTTGGGAGACAAAGTTAAATAGTCCAGATTTATGGTTTGGACATGTGCAGAGGAGAGGTGCTGGGTATATTGGGAGAAGGATGTTAAGGATGGAGCTGTCAGGTAATAGGAAAAGAGCAAGGCCTAAGAGAAGGTTTAGGGAAGTGGTGAGAGTGGACATGAAGTTGGTGGGTATGACGGAGCAAGATGCAGAGGACAGGAAGATATGGAAACAAATGATCCACTGTGGCAAACCCTAACGGGGGCAGCCAAAAGAAGAAGACTGTGAGGAGTGGTCCATGGCGCAGTGCGACTTTTAAATAAATAATCGTGTCCCTGTAAAGGTGTATTACTCCAGTTAGGTGTGGGTGTGCATGAGTGTATTTTGATCAGCAGTTAATTGAGGTGCAGGCTGATCACGCCACACACATGTACATAGAAGGTGAATCAGTTAGGTGTCTCAAAGGGGCATACCTGTACCCAGTTAGGCAGTGGAGATAAAATGAGCCTACACAAGATGGAAGGGGAATGAAAGGAAAAGAGAGGTTCAAGAAAGCAGAGGAAGAGAAGAGCAGGAGTGAGCAAGAGCCAGTGTGATGGGAGGAAGCAGGCGGACAAAAATGGAGTCCTGGGAGATAAACGTGTGGCCAGCCCAGGAGCAACATTACTTTGGAGGGACGGAGCGAGAGTCCAAAGGGGATGAGGCTTGGCAGTGCCCTGTGGATCAGCAAGAGATGGGTGGTGGGAACACGAGCAGGACACCATGGTTTTCTAGGAAGCACCTCTGGCGGTCTTTTCTGTCCATTGGTATCAGGCAATTCGAAGCTTCAACTCGATATACTTGTTAAGTTTTGATTGATTGCCTGTATTATCCGTCCTATGAACCTGTATACTTGTTTTTTATGTTTCCACTGCTGTATGCATTTGAATTTTCCCGTGGGATTAATAATGTTTTATCTAATCTTATTTAAATTTCTAAAAATAAATACAAATATCCATCAATTTAATCTTTTAGAACATTTTTTTCTAACACTTCAACTTTTGTTGGGCATTTATACATAGTATTTGTGACCTGTTATGTTGGAGTGTTCATATGCTTTTTCATAGAGTCTTCCAAAGTATTGTGTTTTCTTTGATTTTGATCTCCTGGCTTTTGACTATTTCTGGTCTGGTTATTGGATTGGATTCGATTGGACTGTGTTTCAGTACTTTGTTTCTTAACAATCTTTTGAGTAACTCCTTTTTTTCTTTTGCTCCTTTTGAGCCCTTTGTGATATATTTTTTTCTTTTTAAATAAAAATATTCATTTGCAAAGTTTCCCTGTTTAAATTGTCATTATGCAAGTCAGAGCATTTATGGTTTCTCCCTCTTGTGAGGTGTTTATGGTATTTTGAGACTCCAAAGTATTCCTTAAACTTTAAAATCCAGTTTCCCCATTTGTTACTCTTGCTTGGGCCAAAGACTTAGCAATCAGTTGGGGATAAGCTAGATTAAAGGTGAACTATAATAATTTTATATTTGGCTGACACATTTCCATAAGAACTTAAAAAATCAGGATACAATAGAATGGTTTACAGATTATTTATACAGTTAGAGCAAAGGTGGGTTAAGGGCCTTCATGAGGGTCAAACAGTAAGCCAGAGGCTGGAATTGAACTAGAAACATTGGGGTTTAAGGTCCAATAATTTTGCTGCCACATTCCACTACTCATTGCAAGAGGTGGTATCAGACATTAAGTTCTCTTGGACATATTGACTTTGCTCTTGGCTTAGACATTACTGGACTTTTTACAATGCTTTCAACTACTGTATCTTTTGAATTTTAGGAGGTCTTCAGCCTCTTATTGCTCTCTCCATTAAATTCTAAATTATTAGTTTTGGCTACATACACTCATGTCCATAAGTATTTGGACAGAGACAAAATTTTCATAATTTTGTCTCAGTACATCACAACAAAGTATCTGAAACAAAGCAATCAATATGAGATTGAAGTATAGACTTTCATCTTTAATTGAAGGGGTTTAACAAAAATATTTGTATGAGCTATGTAGAAAAGACAGAAATTTTTCTACATAGCCACCCATTTCCAGGGGTTCAAAAGTATTTGGACAAACTAAGATAACCATAAATATAATGATCATTTTCAATATTTGGCTAATAATCCCTTTACAGTCAATGACTGCCTGAACTCTGGAACCCATAGCCATCTCCAAATGCTGGGTTTCCACCCTACGGATGTTTTACCAGGCCTTTACTGCAACTGTCTTCATTTGCAGCTTTTTCATTGGATTTCTGCCATCAATTTTTCTTCAGCAAGTGAAATTCATGTCCGATTGGGTGGAGGTCAGTTCAATGACTTGGCCTTTGAAAAACAGTGCACTGTTTTGCATTGAAAAGCACTTGGTTTGTTTTCGCTGTATGTTTTGGCTTATTGTCCATCCGTACTGCGAAGCATCATCCTATCAGTTTTGCAGGATTTGGCTGAATCTGAGCAGACGGTATAGCCCTTTACACTTCAGAATTCATCCTGCTACTTGTGCCAGCAGTCATATAGTCAAAAAACACTAGTGACTGACTTCCATTCGCAGCCATGCATGGTCATGTCATAAAACTGCCTCCACCATGTTTCACAGATAATGTGGTATTCATCAGATCATAAGCTGTTTCTTCTCTTCCCAATACTCTTCTCTTTCCAACATCCTGGTATATATTGATCTTTACTTCCTTTGTCCAAAGAAAATTGTCCCAGAACTGGACAGTCTTTAAAAAAAAGTTTTCTGGCAAGGTCTAATCTGTTCTCCCTTTGATTGAGGTTTACCAGTGGTTTGCACCTTGTGGTATACCCTCTGTCTTTACTTTGATGAAGTCTTCTCTTGATTGTAGACTTTGGCAATGATAGGCCTACCTCTCAAAGACTGTTCTTGGTTTGGCTAAATGTTTATCTAGATATTCTGGTGTTGAGTTCATGAGTGTGTTCCTTCTTTTAAAGAATGTACCAAATGTTTGATCTGACCACTCCTCATGTTTCTGCTATATCTCTAAAGGGTTTGTTTTGTTTTCTCAGCCTAATGATGGACTGTTTTTACTTGTATGGACAGCTCTTTGGACCTCATGTTAAGAGTGAACAGTAACAGCTTCCAAATGCAAATTCCACACTTGGAAACAATTCCAGACTTTTTACCTGCTTAATAGTTAATAAAATAATCAGGGAACTGTTCCCACTTGGCTGTGGAACAACTTGTCAGTCAAATGTCCATATAACAGTACTTTTAATCCCCTTGAAAATGCTATTCAGAAAAATGGCTATCGTTCCTAAACAGTTCATATGATATTTTTGGTAAAACCCTTAAATTAAAATCGAAAGTCTACACTTCGATCACATAATGATTGCTTTATTTCAAATCCATTGTGGTGGCATACAGAGCCAAAATTATGAAAGTTGTGTCACTGTCCAAATGCTTAAGGAAACTGACTGTAGTTATCTCATAGCCTAATTGTACCAAACACAAAAAAATCCTGTACCACTCCCAGTGTTGCAGTGTTTTAGGAATATGGTAAACTACTTAAAACTGGAAGGTATAATACTTGCTCAACCACCTATCCTACATGATCCGGAAGACTTTTTTTGGATACAGGTCTTTACTTTCACCTGCCAAAGCGATCTTAGATTTTAGATATTTTGTTGTCTGTTGTTATCTCCTAATTAATTTAAAGGCAGAAAAGTAAAAGGAAACGCAGATATAATATGAAGCTAGGAAAGAATAAGTACACTATCATTCAGGGTATCAGTAGTGTTATTGTATTGTATGACTTCTGAGAGTGTAAAGAAATTATAAACAAATACTAAAGTGCTTCCCAAAATAATCAAAACAAAGCACACAAACACATCCACACATCTCCAGTTCCTGACATACAGCATGTGTATTGAATGTTCATCATGCGTAAAAACGGTATTTATTTTGATTTACCACTTTTAAGATTTGGGACAGCATTCTGAACTTTTTAAACAAAGGCAATTTGAAAATGTGAAGGATATTTTCAGATAAGAAAGTGAAATTTGCCTTGCCTATGTACAGGTGCGTAAAACCTCAATGTGTCATGTTGCAGTTACTTAATTAAAAGAAATTACAAATTATGGCTGTGTACTACATCAGATTCAAGTGTGCTTTACTACTGTCACATTATTCAAAGACAAATAATTAGGCATTTGCTTCTGGAATTTCAGCATAAGTGAGTTTAAAAGTTTTCAGTGGCCTGGTTGGTCTACTGCTTTACTAAGATACAAAAATATAACACTTAATATTATTCTGTCTTTTTTTAAATGTGTTACTTATTTCTATTTATCTTCTTTTCCAGGATGCTGACATCGAGTGTGATGGCATGGAATCTACTAATAATTTTAATTGTCAGTTCATTAGCTGTACTACGGAAAGTTTGCATATGGCTTTTACTGAGGTGAATAACATGTTTTTACTAATAACAATGCTTTACAAAATCAAAGGATTTTCTTACAAATATGTAGTTCAGGAGATTTAATGTCTTTTATATTTAAAATGATGTCAGTATTTTATTCTTAAAGTATACTTTTCTCTTTTGTGAATATATAGTGTTCATTGTCCCTTGTATAATTATATTAGTTTGACTAACTGGCACACTTAAAACAGCACCTAAAACATGCATCCATTCACTCTGATTACATTTAATATCATTCTTTTTCCTCACTGCCGTTAAGTATTAGTTTCAACAGACATTAAAATCGGAGATGTTATAAGACAAATTTGTTAATTTTAGGCCATATTGAAGAATGGGATGCCTTACTACTTCATTGTGTATATGTGTATCACAAGCATAAATGAAGTAAAACCAAACAGTGACATGGTCTATGAAGCTGGAAGAATAGGGAAAGACTATCTTAAGAAAAGCAGAAAACTTCATCAATATCCCAGACAATTTACATAACAGTGTACAATGACTGTTAGTTTTCTCAAAGACCCCCTTGTAATTTGTGTTTCTTACTGTAGAACCTCAGTTACACTACCACATGCACGGTGTGCATGGTCAATGTTTGCTAGCTATAAAGATAAAAATATTGTAGGGAAAAATAAATATTGCCAGCCGGAGCAATGATTGGAGTACACAAAGATTGGCATTAACCAAAGGCGTAGATTGACAGAAAAAGAAAGGGAATCAAGTGTGATGAGCAAGTGAACTGTGGAGTGAAAGCAGAAAAGGATGTAAGATCAGAAGGAAGACAGTAGCAACCAAGTGTGCTATATAGGGGTTGATGGTGATTGTTGACTCACCAGGCACCAGGAGAGTGAAGAGGAGGAGTAAAAGGTGTGTCTGAGAAAAACCAGCAGTAGCAGCTCACTTCAATCAGCTAAATGCCATCAACACTCAGTTAAAGAGCCCCCAACAGCCAGAACAGCGTGCATAGTTCACAATGTTATTTCTTTGAACCTCTTTTTTCCTGCACCATTCTTGTATCTCTCCTGTTTTGAACCTCACACCCTAATAAACTGGTATTTTCTTGGTTGACTACATTCAATAACTTGCATGACTCCCTTTCCTCTACCCAAGGCTTCTACAATATATAGATTACATTTGTATATACAGTAGTTTAGCTGGATTGCCTTTAAAATGAGTCTCCATTCAAAGTAGAGATCAGATGGACTCCCCACATACACACAGCAATTCTGGGTTTAATGATCGCGCTTGTTTATCTGCACAACACAGTATTTAATATCATGGTAAATGTCTGATGAATTCATAACAGACTCACAAGCTGTTGCAGCCATAGCGCTCAATTTTTAAAGCTTCACAGGTGGCCACCCTTCTGTGGCTTACCCGACTGCTAACACCACCCTACACAATGCTTTATCTTTTCCGCCAACTTGTTGCATGTGAAAAGAAAATGCACTTGTATTTCTACTTGTGTTAAATGTGTTCTACTTGTGCTAAATCTGATTGAAATATGCCAGTCTACAGGATACCAAAATAGCATCTGTAACTACAATATAAAAAAATGTCTACCACGATTATTTCTGCATTTTAAAAGTGCATTTTTGGTTTTATTGGCTGAACTATGTAATAATTTTAAGCTTAAAGAACCAATTGAATAGTGAGAAAATTCTATATTTAAGCTATTACTGTTTATGTTTTTATCACTAAGAATGTCATTGTGCCATATGTTGTGATTATGAAATTCAGGCAATAGTAAAAAATAAATTTAATTACAAAACACAGGCTATTGTTTTAATATGTTTAAAAAAATGCAAGCAGTGTAACAGCACTTGCAGAATATATTCCATCCATCCATCCAATTTCTAACCCGCTGAATCCGAACACAGGGTCACGGGGGTCTGCTGGAGCCAATCCCAGCCAACACAGGGCACAAGGCAGGAACCAATCCTGGGCAGGGTGCCAACCCACCGCAGGGCACACACAAACACACCCACACCCCAAGCACACACTAGGGCCAATTTAGAATCGCCAATCCACCTAACCAGCATGTCTTTGGACCGTGGGAGGAAACCGGAGTGCCCGGAGGAAACCCACGCAGACACGGGGAGAGCATGCAAACTCCACGCAGGGAGGACCGGGGATGCAGCAAAAGTACAAGAGGGTGAATATCATTTGGGGGGCTTTACATATTTTCAGGGTATACTGAATGACCTTGAGAAAATAAAGGTTGAGAACCACTTATTTAGAAGACCAGTAAAATAAGATACCTCCTATTTTGGTCACTAGATTTCTAATGAAAAAATTGTAAAGGTTAAGCTAGACAATCCACAAAATCATACCTATGATATAACAAGCCACAAAGTGAAATTTAAATCAAGGAGTGTTAACAAAATGAGAACTAAATGGAAATGCAAGATTCGAGACTGCAACATGCTGAAGTGATACTTAAGAGTACTTTAAGCTTTTTTCCCCATCATTGAGGATTTTTACATTTTTTTTCTCTTGTACAGGATGGAAAGTAGTTGAATGTTTGGGGAACTGTTTGGAAAGTTACTTGTTACCTTTACTTGCTCTTTTACTTCATAGAACAGTGCTTAGTGAAAAGCTAGCGCAATTAAAGAGGACAATAGCATAAGAGTTCATTAATAGGAAGAATTAGTAATTACTTGAATTATTTACATTACTTCATTTAAATTAAATAAAAAGAGTTGAGCAGTTTAGTAATCTAAAGCCAATTATTTAAAATGAGGCCAGTACAATGCAGGTCATTTTGGAGGAGTCAGTCCACCTTGAAGGCTACGTCTGCAGGAGATGCCAGCTGATCCAGCACCTCAAGCTAAGGGTCGCTGAACTGGAGGAGGAGTTGGCTGACCTGTATTGTAGCAGAAAGTTGGTGGACCTGGCCTAGGTGTCTTTTAGAGAGATAGTGTGCACTCCTGAGGTGGTGAGGGAGGAGACTCCAAATCAGACAGGTGGAGATCGGTGAATCGCAGCCTCAAGGTGTAAGGCAAAGCACACTGTCTGGTGGCATCAAACTGTTGTAGGGTCCTTTTGGAGCTGGGTGGTGTCTCTGAAGAATTTAAGATGGTGGGCAGGCATGAGGAACCCCAGTGGGCCACCTCAAAACCAGTAACCAGAAAGAGAGAAATTGTGATAATGGAAGAGTGATAGTAACATAAATTCTAACACAAAGTTTAAGCACAAAAGTAAAATAAGTAACACAATAAAACAGCTTGCCTTAATGCTATAAGTATTAAAAAATAAACAAGTGAGTTGGAAATCTATGTAGCTGAGCATAATTATCCTATATTAGCAATAAAAGAAACCTGGCTAAATAACAAATATGGGGATAAGTATAACATAGATGGGTACACATCTTTAGGAAAGACAGACAGAACAGTAAAGGAGGATTGCCATTTATATAAAGCAGAATTTAAATGCAAGTTTCTTCAGTCGGATGATGAGCCACATCTTAGTTAGGACATCTGGATTCATCTGGAAAGCATAGACAGAGGCCTTATTTTAAGAGTGTGCTATAGACACCCCAATGCAGACAGTAATTTCAATATGCATTTTTTAATAATATTAAAAAGGCAAGTTTACAGGAGAATATTGTAGTCAAGGGGGACAATAACTACCTGAATATTGACTGGGATAAGTTTGCAAATACTGCAGCACAAGAGCAGGAGAAAGGCACTATATAAATAAAATATAATATTTGTAATTAGCAACTGTTTTTAACATAGTATGTTAAAGCACCAATGTGAGGAAAAGTCTGTCTAGATTTAGTGCTTTATAATAACCAGGACTGAACCGCTAGAGTCATGTGACCATAATATATTACAATTCTTAGTGTGCTGAAAGAGCACAGATGGAAAGGCTAAAATTGTTAACTTTAACTTTGGAATGGCAAAATGTGAATACATGTGGCTAAGGTCTATAAGGGGTAAACTTGGATACAATTTTAAATTTGGGGACAATCAAGGAAATATGAAACAGATTAAAAAATGTTTTACACATAATGCAGGAAAGGTACATCTCAACAATTGGAATTAGTGTAAAATTAAAAAAAATATTCTGCAATGGGTAAGGAGGTAAAAAGAAGCTGAAAAGAAAAAGAAAACAGCTGTATAAGGTGTACTAAACTATATATATATATATATATATATATATATATATATATATATATATATATGAGAACATGAGTACAACCATCAAGAAAGATATTAGGGAAGCTAAAAGGCAGTTAGAAAGAAATATTGCAGATAAGGTGAAAGTTGAAACAAAGAGATTCTTTTACTAATTTAGTAGACAAAAACAGTCAACGAGGAAGTGAAGTGTATTAGGAATAGTGCAGAGGAACAGACAGGGAAATAGCAGATGCTCTAAACTTGCATTTTTCTGAGGTCTTCACAAGTGAGGAAGCAGATAACCTCCCAGAGATAAATAGGAATACTAAGGAGGAACTGCGTGATTTGGAAGTTGTAGAGGGAGACATACTGCTTAGATTAAATACGCAAACAAATCATCAGAACCAGATAATGATTAGTCTCAAATGCTTAAGGAAGTTAGTGAGTACATATATAAACCCTTGATCTATATTATTAGGAAGTCACCATGCACCTGGGAAATTCCTAAGGACTGGTAAATGGTAAATATAATCCCTTTATATAAAAAGGGTGATTAAGCTGATGATACCAAGCTTGGAGGATTAGCAGATAATTTAGAATTAGACTTGGACAGCACACAGGCTTGGGCAGCTTTCTGACAAATTAAATTTAATGTAAGTAAATGTAAAGTATTACATGTGTGAAGTAAATATGTTAAATCTCAGTATACAATGGGAGGTCTGAAAATTGACAGTACATTCTATGAGAATGAATTACGAGTCATACTACTCCTGTCACTATCAACTTACAGTCTGTGTTCTGAAGCCATTAGGAAGGCTAACAGAATGTTAGGTTATATATCATTATGTGTAAAGTACAAAGCAAACAGTATCATGCCGAAGCTTTATAATGCACTGGTAAGGCCTCTTCTGCAGTACTGTGTACAGTTTTGGTCTCAAGCAACAAAAAAGACATAGAAGTGCGAGATGTCCAGAAAAGAATGACTAGGCTGATTCCATGACTTTAGGGGTTATGTTATGCGGAAAGATTAAAAGAGCTGAGCCTTTTCAGTTTAAGGAAAAGGAGAGCAAGAGGTGACATGATTGAAGTGTTTCATAATTATGAAATTGTGAAACTACTTATGGGGTGTGTTGATAAAGGGGATGAGACAGAGGATAGGCGTCAGGTGAACTTTGTTTCTTCATGCAAAGAGAGTTGTCTGCATCTTAACAAAAACAAAACCAAGGAACTGGTCACTGATTTTTTCTACACCAAAGAGTCTCTATGTCTGGTCACTGTTCAATGAGTGGGTGTAGAAATGGTCCACTCCTACAAGTACTTGGGTATCCACATTAATGACAGTAGCAAAGGAGAGAATTAAAACAATACTGAATGTCATTATGAACAATGCTGCACATCCTCTGTCTGACACACTAACGCTTGATACTTTCAGCCCATGAATAATTCAGCAGAAGTGTCAAGAAATGCTACTGGGGCTTCTTCATACAATCAGCATAATGCCTTACTGTGACTGTGACCACCAAGTCAGAAGTTTTTTTTTATTTTTAATTTTCTGGCTTTTTAGTCATTCTGTTGTATGTTCAGACCATTGTGTGAAATTGCACATGCACTTCAGAACAGGTCATCCACCTGAAGCTAAGCATGTTTAGGCCTGGCCAGTACTAGAATGGGAGAGCGCCTAGGAAAATCTTGGGATGCTACTGAAAGAGGTGTTGGTGAGGCCAGCAAGGGTGCTTACCCTGTGGTCTGATTGTGAATCTCAATGCCCCAATGCAGTGAGAGGGGCACCGTACTCTAATAATGGTGACGTTCTTTGGATGAGATGTAAAACTGAGGTCCTGATTCTCTATAGCCATAAAAGATCCCCAAACATCTTTCATAAAGTGCAGTGTGTATCCCGATGTGCAATACAGGCTATATTGGCCTTCATGGCCTAGTATTTCTGGTCACTAGCCATCCCCTGTCTTTAATTGATTATCTCTCTGTCACCACTTCACCACCTAATAGCTCAAATATTAAACATTTGTGGTGGCTGAAGTGGCTTCCCACTCAATATGCAAAGCTTTGGGTAGTGAGAAAAATGCTATATAAATATAAATTATTATTATTTATTTATTTACCATTTATGTATGTATGTATTTATTTAAAGAGCTTCTGTAAAAGGCCCTATTTCCCCATGAGGAGAAATTAAATTCTCTTTGTCTTAGGTCAGGCTCCACTCGGGTGAAAGATGCTCATGCAGAACAGCATTCTTGAAAAAATGTATCCACTTCCCCAAAAGATTTCTAAACATGATATGCAGTAATTCTACTTTTACACAACTCTTCTTGTTCAACTATCATTTTGTTGTCTGTTGTTTTCTCTTAATATTTAAATGTGGAAAGGAATGACAGACAGAATGTGAATCTAGGAAAGGATAAGTGCACCATTTTACAGGGTATTAGTAATATTATTATATTCTTTGGCTTCTGAAAGTCTAACGTTATAAATGAATGCCAAAATGCTTCAAAAAATTTCAAAACAATACACAAATGCACTTAGACACATGCATGTCTTGACATACAATAATGTATTGTATGTTCATCATATGAAAATAAATATTTGTTTTGATTTAGCTCTTTTATTTTAAGGTTTGGGCCTACTGTAGGAACTTTTTGAACAAAGGTGATTTGCAAATGTAAATGTTAAAGCACCAATGATAAGATAAATGACATTTGTCTTGATATCTAAAGGTGCCTGAAACTTCAATACTGTATGTAATTTTGCTGCAACTTAACAAAAAGAACACATAAATTGCAGCTGTGTGCCACTGTAACTTTAAAAGTTCTTTACTACTGTCATTAAATTTAAAAAATACTGGAACCTTTGACAAATAATTAGGTATTTATGTTTAGAAAATCACTGGCCAGTTTGAAAGCTTTCACTGGGCAAAGTTTGTCTACTTGTTTACTATGACATTTAAACAAAATATGACTCTTTTTTTGATTTAATATCACATTGTCTTTGTAAAAATATTTTACTCCTTTTTATTTTCTTCTCCAGGAGAGTGACATCGAGTGTGATAGTGTGGAATCTGCTGATAGTCTTGATTTTGTTCACTCTGTCTGGCAAGGGGAAAATTGGACGATGACGGTTACTGAGGTGAAGAACATGTTTTTCTAATAACAATGCTTTTAAAAATCAAAGTAAATTGCCATCAATATTTTATTCTAAAAAGAACACATTTTTCTTTTGTGAAAATGAAGTGTCCACTGTGCCGTATGCTGTAATTAAATTATTTTGAATAATTAGTATGTTTTAAACAACACATAAGGCATGCGATCTGATTACACTTAATGTGTGCATTTTTCCACACTGCTCTTATCTTGATAGTGAATGCTTATTTCTTGCTTATTTTCTTGGCTGTATAGAAAAATCCACTGAGATCCCTTACTATTTCATTGAGTGTCACAAGCATACCGGAACTAAAACCGCACACTGACATGGCCTGTCAACCTGGAAAAATATAGAAAATGCACCTTAAGAAAAGTATAGCCAACTTAGGGGAACAGAATTAGCACTAATAATAAACACTTGACCCTCTATAATCACTGCAATGATCTAAAAAAAACAGTATAATAAGAAATTTCCTCTTTCATCACTTGGTTTCTAATTAATGATTGCATGGTAAGGGTTAAGCTAGACAATAACAAAAATCCATACTTAGTTGTGTTAACAAAAGCAGAACCAGATTGAAACCTCAAGATATCACTGCCAACATTTTTGATTAGTACAGTAAATGCATTTTCTATTTAATTATTCTTTTCTTTCAAAATATTAGTTTGTTCTTTTCCTTTACATTTGCCACAGAGACATAGATTACTGTCTTGCATTAACAAAACAGAGTTCTCCCCTTGGTGATATAAAAAATGAAGACCATAAGATCACGTAACATAGCACGTGTCACCTGCTGCATTATATGCTACTGATAGCACATCCAAGGATAACGTGGTAGCCAATGCTAACATCTGTCTCACTTCCAATCCAAACTCTGACTAGCCACAACATTACATTGTAATGTAACTTGTCCCTGTCATGAATTGAGAGAACTTTTCAGGATACAGTCTAAAGAATGTCTTGGTTTGACTAAAACAGAAAGTGGTTACACTTCTAATTTATTGAAACAAAACAAAACCAAATAAATTATAGTCAACAGTCTTAGCCAAAACCTCCTCTTGTGCTAGCCCCAATTTAACATTTTGTTTAAAGTTTGTGTATAATGTACTGATAGCACAGTGGTAATTTGTTAAGTTGCTTTACAGGTTCTGGGATCTAGATTAGATTTTTGGTTCATGGAACTGTCAATGGCATTTTGTCATTTTCCCTGTACCCTAAAAAATTACTGTATATGCTAGTATTCTGGTTTCATCCCCAAAGATTGCTAAGATTGCTTGGTTAGTCTAATTGTCAACTATAAATTAGACATGTATGGATATTCATGGGAGCATCTGTGTGTGGTGATGTATGTATTAACATCTCTTTCAGCATTCAAATCAAATGTACATGTTAATATGGATTTGTAAATTGGTTTGGTTTGATTTGAGTGTTTTTATGTGTTTGTTTGTTATATAGTGGTCTGGCATCAACCAAAGCTCTTTTACTAAAGCTTCTGAGGTTGGCTCTAGCTATGCCTTTTTACAAACCTGTCATTAAATAAATAAGTGTGTTTGTAAAGTGTCTAGTTTGATGGAAAAAAAATGAACTACACTGCAAATAAAGCAAATGCCATACTTTAATTTGTGCTTCACTGCTGAAATTTGAAATATAATGCTGCATTTAAGGTATGAAGAAGTTACTTTACTTGGTTTCAGGTTTGAGGATTATTAACACCCAAGGAAAATTACAGTGGAATAAGCACATTTATCATATAAATTTAAAACAAAAAACTGTATTAATTGCTTGGCTTTTATCTTGCAGTAAACCTCTGTGTTTTGCAACATTTGGAGCAGATGGGTCACAGAGCAGCATTATATGCCTGTGTGCATTCTTGTAATTTTGGCTGTTCAGCCTCCCATACCTATTTAGTACTACATCTCCAAATATAGGAACTACAAATTTGGAAACATGTAATGAAATAACAGAATCACATAACCAAGGTGTGAAGCGATAAAATTACTCAGGTATACAGTACAATAAAAAATGGTCAAAACAGAGAGATTCCGTCACTATTCCTGAAAGATCAATAGTAGCATGTCGCTCTGGAGGCTCTCTGCACCTTCCTCTGCTCTTATGATGTTGTTCTTTTCAAGGTGTTGAAACAAGCACACTTAGGGTTTGAGGTCAGGGGCTCTCCTGCTTGTTTATGTGAAAGTGTCTCTCTGCTTTTTGGAGAAGATATTCCTTAAGTTGTTATTAATGTAAATAATTTATCTGTACATGACACTTTTCCAGCTGTCTTTGGAACACAAAGAGCTCTCTTGCACACTTCGCCTCCAAAGAAGAGACGGCATTACTTACTTGGATCTGAAAAAGTCACTGAACGATCTTGAAAATCTTCGGAGAAGTACTAACCAGGTATATTTTAAATATTGTCAAAAGAGTTTCATTTGAATCACATTATATCTTGATGCCATTCCAGACTCCGCTAATCTTGTACCAAATATACAAGGAAACACAAGTTACTCTGTGCTTCCTGAACACACCTGTGATTTTTTAAATTTACTATACATACAGTATTCTAGAAAAGGCATATTTTGTAAAAGTCAATGAATACTTCTTCACAGAACATTTACATGTGAGCTTGTGTAGTTTTCTCTTTCATTTATTAAAATAACACATTGTCTTATGTATGAATGTGTGTTTATTTATGTTTTCTTCTAGGTTTCTTTTCCAAAATTAATTTATGGACTTTGCACGATCCAAGGGAACCTACCTGATGAGTTACTAGAAGAAGCAAAAGCAGTGCTTAATATATTCTTATTGGTATGAAAAGTAACAAGAGCTTACATGACTTTTTTAACATATTATCTGTCAGAGTTTCATTGCTTAAGATAACAGACTTTATGGAATATAAACGAAAATTGCCCCAAACAATTGTTGGGTGAGAATAATTGCTGATGCTTCCAGTGTCTTCAACAGTTTCCTCCCACGTCTAGGTTAATTGGCATTTCTAAATAGGCTTGAAGTAAGTGTGGAAATGTATGTGTGATCTGTAATAGACCTGCTTCAGAGTATGTTCCTGCCTTGTGGCTGATGCTGCCGGGAGAGGATACAGCTTTTTTTGACCCTTATTTAGATTAACTGTGAATGTTATGTAATTGGTTGCCTTCAGATATATTTGCTTGTGTATTTTTAATGTTGTGAGGCATTGATTATCCTGTGCCCTTCTTTGTACAGATGGTGTTTGCACATTCTCCATGTCTACACATGGTTTCCCTGATATCAGGTTAGGTTTCTCTGAGAGAAGACTTAGGCTAACTTGCAGCTCCAATGTTTTACACTTGTTATGAGTGAAAGGATATGCACGAGTGTGCACCCTGTAATAAACTGGCAACCTCTATGGGTCTCTTTTCTGCCTTGCTCCCATGTTACTAAGGAAGCTTCTGGTCCCACTCAACCATGAACTGGATTGAGAAGGTTTGAGAATTTATGCATAGTATGTATGTATTGTTAATGTCATAAAGAAGAATTTTCAAGACATGATTTATGAGCATGACCAACAGTTGGCCTTGGCCAGGTGGAAAGACTACATTTTGAAAAAAATATGTTTGTTTTTAGGAATTAAATGAAAAAGAACAATACAGAAATGAGATATTTAAGTTTCTATTTTCTGAAGAGGAAAGCGTGGAGATGAACAACATTTTAGGTGACTTGTTTTTCAACAATGACTTTGTAAGTGAAGACACGGAAGATGAAAATAAAGGGGAGAAAGAGGTAATTTTTCTTCTTCAAGAACAAGAAGGCATGTTGTTTTCTTGAATGTTCTTTAAATTACATGCCATTGAATAAGAGAGATCATACTTACAAGATTGAAAGTCTTATACATGCAATGTATCCAAACTAAAATTTAAAATGTTAAAGTAAAATAAAATACAGTATATAGAATGTCACAGATGTTTTTTCTTTTTAACTTGATGGTGTTTCAGAAGTATTTTCTCATCACATGAACTATGTAATTTCTATCTTTTTACCAAAAATGTTGTATAATGTGGCCCCTGTGAGGGCCTAGTCTCCTGTCTGGGACTGGTATGCACACTGCTGAACAGCCACCTTAACATACTAAATTGGATATGGGTTTGAAAATGTTAGTTTCTCTTATTTAATTAACTTAAAATCTTATTTTTTAGAGCGACAGCTCACTAGATTGCAATTCTGAGGATTTATTCAGTCAAGAGAATGACTTGCAAACGGATGCTGTGCCTTGCTTTGAAGAGACTCGGCTTGAGTTTAGACCAATGATGTCAGCTTATTGTACAGAATCCAAAAGGTTATGTTTAAAAAAGTCATCTCCAAGAAAAGCAAAACTAAGAAAAAAACAGCATTATGTTGATAAAAAAAGACTCTTGGAAAAGGAAGCATTCGGTGCAGTGCTTGACCTTGTCAAACAAATATGTGGTAAGTTAGATAAATAAAATGAATAGACTGATTTTGGACAGAGGGTGAACAAATTTTAAAGTTACATTTATGTACACCTAGACTGTGAAATATTAATTTCCGTTGACATGGTAATTTTAAAACACAGTACATTCATTTAGTTTTTTTTCTTCTCTCCCATTAATTCAAAAATATTAAAACCATAATGAAATTATAAGGTGTATTTTACACATACTTCACTGTGTATCTTTTTCATATTTTCTGCATGCATGTACTTGATAACAGGTGGGTAAATAAATAATAATACATTGACTTGCAACTTCTAACATATATAATTAAACAGAGAAAAGAAATTTTAAATTCACATTTAATGCTGTTTTGTTTTTTTTATTTTTTATTGCAGATTCAAAACTGTCCCGTATGATTCTGTTTATTGCAGGGAAGTAAGTTTGAATATTTGTATTTATATGTCTCTATTTTTATGTTGTAGAATATCTATTATCTATAGATTGTGAACTTGGACCCGGACACAGACAGACGGACAACATAGTTCCACCCAACACACTGTTTATTTACAAGTTATTTACAAAAAAGTCACGTGCCTCCAGCACCGGTTCCCCCAAGTCCAGGCCACACAGTCTCTTGTGCCTCTCTTTCTCCTGGCCGCCTCAAGTCCTCACTCCAGCTCCGTCCTCTTCCACCCGACTTCCACTGCTGACTGGAGGGAGGTGGCCCCTTTTATAGGAACCTGGATGGGCTCCAGCTGCTTCCTGGCAATCTCCCGCGGACACACCCCCGTATGGCGGAAGTGCCGGCTGCGCACCCGGAAGCCGTCCAGGTGTCCCCTGTCGTCTTCCCCCCGGCACTTCCTGGTGTGGCGGAAGTGCCGGGCTCCCCGGATAATAAGGCACTGGGGCGCCGCCAGGTGGTGGCCACGGGCCCCTACAGGGCTGGGCTTCCAAGCCCTTTACCCGAGGCCTCCAGCATAACCAGGACGGACGCCCCCTCTCGGTATGGAGGAGGCACAAGCCCTCCTCTCGTCCTCCTGGGCGTCCCGGCCGGGGACCACAAGATCTATTGAGTTACGCTAAGGCAGTGTGTATCACTTTTTGCTTTGCTCCTAAAGCACAGATCTTTCAGAATTCCTCCACTAACTAGCTCTTAATTTCTTAAAATGTATGTATTACTGCAAACTTTACTCGAGTTATTGAGGAGCAAGGTAAATCCTAACACATTTCTATAACCTCTTAGGACAATAAAAACGATCATTACTTTACAGATGTACAGTACCTTACATTACCTGCAGGGTTGGACCAGCCATTATGAATAATGGGAATAACAGGAATAAGTGAGACAAGTGCACAAGTGAGAGAGAGAGAGAGAACGAGAATGACCTGACCAGTCCATGATACAGAGCACCTGTTCAATTATGTGATCATCAGCTACCTTGCACTGATACAAATAAGAAAAGTGTGCAAAGAGCGGAGGAAATGAGAGGAGCGATAGAAAACATTTTTTTAAATTAAAAAAAAAATAGTGATTTATGTATAAAGAACTGCAGCAGATTTAGTAGTAGTGGTTAGTTCAATGAAATTCGATCTTTCGCATACGCACACAGTAGAGCAAAAAAATGTCAGTGTCTGGTGTTAATAAGACGTCATAATCTGAAGATTCCTATTTGATTTTTTTTTTCTGTTATGTAACTTACCTGTTTTTTTACGTTTCAAATGATTTTACTTTTAAACACTAGGACGTGAGTTAACACTAGGCATTTAGTTCAGACTAAATCCTCACTTTGTCCATTTTAGACACAGTCATTTTTGTAAGGCCAAGAGCAGCATCTGCAACAGAGCAGTGCAGAGCAGAACTAGGGAGCGGGAGGGAAACAAAGCAGCTGCAGGAATGTCAGAGAGGCAGGGGGACATCTGCACCGCCAGTAGCTTTTATGGCACTGGGTCCTCCATAACAGTGGTTTTTAAGTTCAGTCCTGGGGGCACCTTTTGGTTGCAGGTCTTCCTCCCAGACAACTTCTTTCTATTGGACAGTTACTCCTAGTTAGTTCCTATCTCCAAGTTTATTTTTTTATTTTAGTATCAATCTAGAAATTACAAACTAGTTATGCTACATCTTTACTGAATAAAACAAAAATTTATGTGTCAGATGCATAAGAATTTTTTTTGTTCCTTTCAATGTTCTAGCAATTTAATCTAGTACTGGTATTTACTAATAAGGGTACAAGTACATAGAACTGACATAGCCACTGTCCTTTGCCATTTTCTGTTGTTGGCCTTGGGGTCTGATGTTCTTATCATCAGTTGTCAGTTTTTGGATAAATTAAATAGGGCAAATTTTCAGTTAAAATTATGAGAAAGCAAATTTAAACATTTAAAGATATCACAAAAAAACAATGTTTTTGAAATTGCTCATATATGTAACAATGACATTACAGAATTTCTATTAATGCAAAACAAGAGAAGGAATAAAGGCCAACAAAAAGGATTTATTGATTGGATATACAGTATACTGTCTCAAACAAAAGCCTGCAGCTTAGGGGTACAGGAGTAAACCTGAGAACTGGAGTGCACTACACAACTTATACATCAATAGGGAATATTTTGTGAATCAATATTGGAAGGGCGAAACAACAGGTGGTGTCGGGCAAGTTGTAGGTATGCCACTCTGCTAATTTTTAATGCTAGCCCATCTCAGATTGCCTGTCTGTAATGCCAATGAGGAGTGTTCTTTACCAAAGTGAGTTATGGCATAAAATAGACTGAGGTCTATAGTGCAACAGGAAAGATTCAACACTGATGCTGCTTACAAGTGATACAACTGAATTTCACAGAAATAATAAAGAAGTTAGCTGCAAGGAACACCATAATACAAATCTAATGAATTTGCTATTGTGCTGTTTTGCCTTGTGTATTCACCTAAGGTTTTATGGATGTTGTGGTTTGACTAGCCAGACAGCAACCACTGTGCAGAATGGTGGAAGTGACCTTGTTGCTCACACTGCATTTGTCACTGATTCACACTGCTTTTTCTTTTAGTCACTGTTGCAAATATCATATGGCTGATGTTTGATAGTGCACTCTATGGCCTGTAGCATATTGTTCCAATGGTATGTAAACAGCAATGCCATGTGCATCAAGTGCCATACAGTGATTTGCATTTCATTCTTGCTACAGTTACTACCTGAAGGTAAGGTGCAGAGAGAAGGGGTGTTTGTATTAACATGAAGGTCACGGGGACCTGAGGCTAGCATCAGAGTAAGTTCCCCCAAGTTAGATAATCTGCCTCTGCATTTTGGAGTTTTGTGTTCTAGGGCTCATTTCAGTCATGTATTTTTACATCTAGTTTTGTTTTAAGTGAATCAGTTGTATTCTATATTTTCCCTCAACAACGTTATGTGTTTTGTGGGGGCAGGCATTTTGTGGTCCATTTGTTTGCAGTTGCTACTGCTCTGGTATGTGAGGATGACGAGAAATGCCTAGTTTGTGACTACACTGTTGTAACAGTATGAAGGTTAGTATCATGCGCTTTGTTGATGTCTAAGATTGTGGATACAAATCAGCTTTAGAGTGTGCATTCTCTTGGGATTTTATATCAGGCTGTCAATTCCTTTGCTTTTGACTTCTGACTATGGTTTAATTTAGTGTTTTGGCTTTAACTCATTCCATTGATTTCCCAATAAAGAACTTTGGCCCTTCTTCAGCTACATTTCATCTCCTGATCTCTTATTCCTTAAACATGCCACCTTTCTGTATATGACAGAAGATTACTAAATATTAAAACTTTGGCAAGAAATATCATCCATTACAAAAATGTTGAGTCCACAATCCAACATCCTTAATCCAAGAAAAAAAAACAAAGGGTCAAAGAAATCCAGAAAATTCTAAATTACAAATCAAAGAACACTAAACTGAATAACAAGCGCAAAGGGATATAGACAACAGAAGTTTAAAACAAATACCTCATTATTTTGCCTTTACAAAATTACAAAATAATTTAAAAATTAACTAAAAAGTAAAAACAAACTATCAAATGAAGTAAATTAACAAGAACATTAACACAAACAAATACTACAAAATAACTAATAAAAAATAAGAAAATTAACACAACTAAAATTCAAGAAGTTGAGGCATTGTAAGACTATAATGCTGAAACATGCATTACTGGTGTCTTTAGATGAAGAGAATGCCTTAGATAGAATTGAAAGGGCTTATTTATTCACTCTTTTAGGTACAGTGTGGTGTCTACTGTATATTTGTGGTATCTGTATATACCTAATATAATTCTTTATTTTAAGACATTAAACAAGACAGAGATATCCTTTATCACCGATTTTATTTTCCATTTCTATTGAACTTTTGAACATCTTTTTGTGTCTACAGTCAAGTTAAGCGTACTGAAAGGGAAAAACTCAAACAAAATGTATCTCCAAGTGTAGATGGCATGGTACTTTATATTAGTGATCCATACTCATCACTTCCATATGTACAGAATGTATTGGATGAATTGGTAAAATTGCAGAGTTCAAGTTAGTTTGAATAAGTGCATATGACATCCTGTCAATAGCCCTACTGAAAAAATGAACCTGCATATCATTAACACAATCGGAAAAGGATTTCCTGTTATTTTTAAAAGTAAAAAGTAGAACAAATTTAATTCACCTGGTAGGGAATATGTGACCTATGAACAAACCATGACAGAAAGCAATCATAAGGGCACAAATAGGATCATCCCTTTTAAAATATCCTTGAAATAAAACCAAAAACAATGCGTCAGGCACAACCAATACAGGCTTTCTTAGTCATTGTTTCTTGCTTCTCTCTGTCGGGTGTTTGAGACTCCATCTCATGAAGTGTTTGGGTCCAAATGAACACCATCTTTCTGCTGATGCCTACATTTATGGTGTCTAGGGAGAAAGGGGCATGGCAAACTCAGGGTGTGGCAGGTGAGGCTGGGCATCATTGATAGTCTTTTTTAGCCTCAACTGTAGTGGATGTAATATAAGACATTATTAGTGGCAGCACCCCTCACATCCTGAAGTGGTATTGCTTTCGCTAACAGAGTTGGTAAGGTGGTCTCAAGGTGCACATGCGTGACAAATAATTCACAAGTTTTTAGCATTTGTCTGGCATTCATTACTGTTGTTCTCAGTTAACTGAACAATGTGCTGAACTGCTTTTCAGTAGTATTATTTTAAATTAGCTGTGCTACCCATTTAGGATAGGTTGAAATCTAAGTAAACAACATAGACTTTAGCATTAATGTTTCCAGTATATCATCTATTGAAATGTATTGTTTAGTTCATGTAGTAAAAAATATTTTGCATTTGTCATTCCAAAAATGCTGTATCACAAACATTTGTAGTAATAAAATGCATTATTACAAATGTTTCTGATACTCCATCAGTTGGAATGACAAATGCAAAGCAATTTATTGCTACAAATATTTGTGATGTGCCATCTGTTGGAGTGACAGAGACATACCAACTGGAAAGACACAAAAATATACATAAAATTATCCTTTTATTTAGGTGGATTAATTAGCTTCCTTTGCTCTCTAGAAGGGTAAGGAGGAAGATGTAGCGCTATATACTTTATTCTCTGTACTGTACAATTTGTAGTGAAACACTGAATTCAATAACTCTGAATTCAATAAGTTAATTTTAAAATAAATGTCATTAGTGCTGACAGGCAACATTGAGCAAAATTCACTACTAAAATGTTCAGTCAGTTTGGCTTTAATATTACATATGATATTATCTGGAAAAGAATGTTTAACTTTTTTCATTCTGTGATTTTCTAGTACTGCTCTTCTCTAGATAAACAGATTAACATAGGCCTATTCCCTTGAATTTAACCCAACATTCATACCATATTTTATAGTAATATATAATATGCTTGAAAACTGGGTAAGTGCTATTTTTTAACAGGCATGAATTCTATAGTGCTATATTTATTTCCTACAATAATTATTTGTATGATTATTAACTGATTTGGTAGTATGTGCCTCATACATGTGTGCATTTTTTCTTTACAGCCTTAAAATCATTCCTGAAAAATTCACAAATATATGGAGTTATGTTAATGTTGATGAGAAAATAATTGAGTCATACATTGACTCTCTTAGAGATGCACTCTGGCCTAATGGTTTGCCACAAGAAACCTGTCCTGAAAGAACACCTGAAGAGAAATTAAAAACTAAAGAAGAAGTACAGAATTTGCTTCATGAAAAGTTAAATACTTACAGTGGTAATAAGTGTATTTTGTTTTAAAATTCAGGTCAATAAGACAAAAGACTTAATTATTTAGAAAAATGTTGTTTTTAAATGTATGCCATGGTATATTCCAGTGGAACTCTTTCCAAATATATTTGACAAGAAAATTAGAAAGTGAAGGACCATAACCACTTTAAAACAAAACAAAAGATACTTAATATTTTACCCTATAGATATATTGCAACAAGGACACTAAAAACAAAAACAAATCCCTATTCCACTTTTTAAATTAAGTCCTGTCTTAAAAAATGTGTACAAAATATTATTTCCAAATTCTTAAAATATGTATTGCAAACCAACAAAACAAAAACTGGGAGTTGTGGCCTCTAGGGGTATCTCAGACCCCAAACACTAGGCACAACTGCACCAGACACAAGACCAGGGTTCAAAATGAGTATTTTATGCCACACAATACTTTTTCCACAAAGTAGCCTAGTTTAGTTACCTTTATTCATTCATTCCTTCCTTTTCCTCCACTACCTCCAGCCTAGGTGAGCTTCTGTCTTTCTCCACTCCCAACTGTGACTCACCTGGGTGACTCCCTTTAAAGCTATAACCAAGAGCATTCCTGGCATGTCAGTGCCAAACCCAGGAAGCACTTTAGGGTCAAGTGGAACTCCCAGCTGACAGGGGAGTCTCCTCCCAGCAGTCCTCCCAGCAGCACCACCTAGCAGCACCTATGGATCCCAGTAGGGCTGCCTTCCAGAACTACAACTTCCATGCAACCCTGTAGATTTCCAAACAGGAGGCATGCCATAGTGAAGGTGCCCTTTAGTGTAGTTGAGGAACCCATGGCCCCATGAGGCAGCCTCTCCCCCTCATTCCATTATCCTGGAATCCCTACCAGGAAAGGGAACAATAACCGTCCCAGCCAGGATACCCATCCATTCATATTGTCCATCCATTATTCTCTTGGCTGGGGTGGATAATGTTCCCTTACCCAGCAAGGAGGCCAGCCAATCCACATATTTCTGTATAGAGTATACTGTATGTACTCTTAATTCATTTTCAGCCTTTACCAGGTCTCTACAGACCTTACATTTGTACATGCCTCATATTGACTCAGTGTTCACAAATCAAAATAATCTGTTCTGTATCTAATAGACAGCTTTGCGTTTGCCAGATTATATTCAAATAAATATGTGCTATTTTTTGTATAGTTACAACATACCTTAAAGGCATTATATTTCTATTTTTATATATTGAGATTATCCTCTCACTGTGACCTGTACTAGATAAATGGTTTCATAAAATGTTTTTTTTATCATATTTTTATTGTACTTTTAATTCCTTTTGCCTTTTGAGGCCTTTTACAGTCTATGTTTATAGTTTTTTACAAGTTCCACTGCAGAAGTGTAAAATGGCAGTCTACAAAGTCTTTCACAAATTTCAGTTCATTAAACTAAGATTTTTTAAATGGTAGGTATGTTCACCTGTTTTATTTATTTTTTTCATTTTCAGTGTATGTTTTAGTGAAATCCAGGAATATCACAGAGGGGCTTGCGTTTCTTCAAAATGCTGATGACAACAAGCTACTGCTTTATGTAAGTTTATTACCTGTAACTATTAAAGAGATCAATTAGTTTTTATTGTTAATTTGTGAAACAGTATTTGGGGATAACAAAACTAAGATGTTATAATAGTACAGCTTGATTACTTTAATTAAGGTGTATGTTTTTAGCTGCTCATAGCATGAGTCCCCCATCCAGTCATCCATTTAGTGATCCCACTTTTTCTAAGAGAGAGTCACGCACACCCATAGAGTTACAGTTGTGAACAAACCTAATCTGACAATCAGTGGGATTTGAGGGGAGCTGGAGTACATAATGAACATCTGTATATACTGCATGGAGAAAGTGCAAACACCACACAGTGACCAGGCTGGGGACTGAACCCGTGACAACAGGACTAACCACAGCACCACTGCTTTACCCCAGCAATATTTTCCAGAATTGTTTTAATTAATATAGCGGCAGGTCTAAGTTAAACTATTATTTAGGAAGCAGTTTAAATGTTTACCTCACACGGCTACACAGTACAGTAGGAAGTGCTGCTGCTTCACTGATTCAGTGTCCAGGGTTTGAATTCTGTGTATAGTTATTTTATGACTCTGTGGGTTTTCACCTAAAAATTAAAACAAAAATAATATGACATAAATAATTCAGACAATAATAATTCATGTACCAGGATAAAAAAAAAATTTCAGCTATTTAGAGATTAACATTATATAGATATTTGTCCCCAGTGTTAAATTTGGCTTTTTACAGAAGCTCATTAAATAAATGTATAAATATATTTACACACACAAACACACACATACAACAGCCTGAGCACAAATCAGAATAATTAAACAAAATGGAACTGAAAGAGAAAGTAAACTTGGCTGTCCCAGTGTGGTGTTATGGGTCCACAGCTCGTGGAGAAAAGGCCATTGATTTTAAATAAATAATCACCGTACCGAGGCGGCTTCGTGAGGGGCGTTGTTAGCGCAGCAGCGGGCAGTCGTCGATGTGGCGTTTCTCACCGTGTGCACAGGTGAGGAACTGCCCACATTCGTGATTGCTCCGTGGCTAATGCTGCAGCTGTGATGGCCCCTCACGTTTTAAAAGAAGCGCAAGTCGGTTGGGGAGAAAGAAACGATCGGAGAGAAAAGGAAAGGAGAGGAAGCAGGTCGGTGAAAGAAAGAAAGAAAGAAAGAAAGAGAGAGAGAGAGAGCGCAAGAGCGAAGCGGACGGCGGCGAATGAGCGTGGACAGCTGCGTGGAAGCTGGGTGTTAGGCCGACACCCAGGTGTTTGTGTTGATGTCGCTCCCGCTGAGCGATCAGGTAGCGGGAGTGACCAGGGAAGGCGACTGGCCGCAGAGAGGCCATTGAAAGGCAGCGAAGTCGGGAGACTTGGTGGTGGGAATCCCCAACGTGAGCGACCTGGCCGTTGGTGGAAACCAAGTTCTCCGGGACTGGGATGAGTGCCATACCGAGCCAGGGATCGGGAGGTCTCCAGTCTCGTGTGTGTGTCTAGAAGAGGGCAGCTGCAGAGAGCGTCTTGCCTGCTGCTAAGCCCAAACGGGATAAGCAGGTGAGACGCTAACAGAAACGCTACACCGGATTTGTTGTTTTAAAGAACTGCTTCCATGAGAAGATTTTAACCTCTCGTTTTAAAGGATTGTTTTTTCTATTGTTTTAACCTCCACGTTTTTTTCATTTTATGGATTATTTATTTATTTATTGGAGTACTGCACTATTTATTTGAACACTGTTTTGTTTTGTTGACTGCTTTTAATAAAAGCACTATTGCACTTTTGTATACCACCCTTGCTCAATTGTTTATTTGCCTCCATTGACTAGCTCACTCGGCAACATTCTCGACGGTGTTGGGTTCATGTGCTTCCAATATCAAAGGGAGTGTGGAGCCTGAACCCACATCGTCACACCCAGTCCCAGTGAGGCACTATGCAGGCATATTGCTGTTGGTATAAAGGAGCCCCAGTAGCGTTTCTTGACACATTTCTGTTGAATAATTTGTTGGCTGAAAGTACTCAATGTTAGTGTGTCTGTTTTGTTTTCTTTCTCTTCTTGATTACTACCTCCAGAGGGTCCATAACTGAGCCTGCCCTTTTAATTAGCTTGTTGATTCGGTGGGCCTTTCATGAAATTATGTTATTAGCCCAGTACACCATAGCATAGAACATCACACTGGCCATAACAGAGTTGCAGAAGATGAGAAGGATGTTACTTTCCACATTAAAGGAGTACTGTTTCCTGAGGAAAAAGAGCCTGCTCTGCTCTTTCTTATACAGGCAGTCCCCGGTTTACATACGAGAGAGGGACTGTAGGTTTGTACTTAAGTTGAATTTGTATGTAAGTCGGAACAGGTACATAAATTTAATAAATGCTATTGTTGATCGATTGTAACCAAGTGCTCTGCCAATGAATGATGGAGTTTCACCTCTCTCTGACCTTTTTATTATTTCTACTTTATTTTCAACTAGCCATGTGCACCCAACTACATTGTGCGTGTTAAAGTTGTCTGTGAAGGGCTACCTGTTTAAACGCAGCTGCCAGTCGTGAACTGGGCCCTTCGTCGCAGAGCATTATGATTTTTTATAGGGGAAACAAAATTAAAAAAGAAAACCCTTGGATATTGATTCGATAGGAACGGCCCACTCGGAATCACTACCCGAATCGTAATTATGTGGTGGTGTAGTAGCATTTCTGCTTCTGTACGTTCACAGTTCATCTCGTTTTCAGGACGCTGTCGTTTCCTCTCACGATGTCTTCTCAACCTTTCTCCAATCTCGCAGGTTGCTTTGTGGCAGTCCAAAGAGTAAGGCAATATACACGGAGCAATGGTTATTAAAGGGGGACACATAGGTATATAGGCCCTTTAAAGCATAAATAGGGATCACTTCACTGACATGTGAGCAAGCCACGGTACAACTGTGAGATGCGCAGCACTCGCCGGCTACAACGTAACAATAATAATTTCCGGAACGTGCTGTTACGTTGTCATTCATTTTACCCACTGTCTTTCTGTAGGCACGTACGTTTTATCTTCGGCAAACTCATTCTCTAACCAGGCCTCAGTAGCTAATCAGCGTAACACTGTCCACCACCCCTTTCGTTATTCCGGCACATTGTTGACATCCGTGAGTAACAACAACGTACTAAACTGGAAGGTGGTCTACGCATGCATGGAATTCGCAGACAAAGATCAAGATCTAAATGAAGATCTCTTTAGTTAATTTAAAGCAGAACAATTTGTTTAGTTTGAATGTCTGCGTTTTGACTGGAGTACTACAGTCTTCAGTAGTATAAGCCTGGAGGAGATTCTTAATGCAATGCCTATGTTTTAGCTGTCTCTACTGCCATCTAGTGCTTCTTCTTCTAATTCATTCGCGGACAAACAAAGATCAAGACCCAAATGAAGATTATATATAGAGATGGTGATGGTTTTTCTCATCTTTACTGTATCACCAGCACTTGCATCAGATTTGTGTTCCAGAGACATTGTTGAAGGGTGAAGACAAAAGATTAAGACGAGCTTTTCTGCACAGCACTGTACACGCTATCACAGCAGGAAGGCACCAGTCATCAATATGTCTGATGTACTGACAAGAGACATCTTCCTGCTATGTACTTAACAGTACAAGCAGGCTTGCTATTGAGAATGAATGGGGTCATCAACGGGCGGTTCATCACCAGACCACCTCACAGTCACCTCCACTACAGTATGCTGCCTGCAGCATCCGCCCACCGAGAACAAACACGGTGCAACCAAAGGCGGGTAGTGAATCGCCCCCATTCAATAGGCAGCCATCCGATGCACACTACAATGCTACCCCCCTGCCAACCCGTTCACCCTCAATGGCTTCCGTTCAGCCACAACCGGGTCACCGCTTGCAGCATTACCAGCCGCCCACCAAGAACAAAGGGGGCAGTTGTGTGTGGTGGGCGGGCAGTGAAACCACTTGCCGCCGGGAGCCGCCCAAGGGACACTACACTGTGAGGGCAGCGAAATCGCCCCCCTCCAGCCTCCGTCCAGCCACCACTTGCAGCATCCCCAGGCCCGAAGATGACGGAGCGGCAGTTACTGAGGCGCATGCGTCGCAGCTGCGGCCCATTTGTAAGTCGTAGGTTGGATGTCCGTAACCTGGGGACTACCTGTATAGTTCTTCTGCTTCGCAATGCACCACTTCTACATCCAGTCCCTCAACAGTGACCGAGCATAGAGGGTCTTTGGTGCTACAAAAGTCAATAACCAGTTCCTTATCTTTGCTGAAGTTAAGATGTAAATAATTCTCTTTGAACCAAGAAACAAAGTTCTCCACCTGACCTGTACTCTGTCTCACTCCCATTATCAATGAACCCCATAAGTGAAGTATCATCTGAGAATTTCTGTTGGTGACATGACCTGGTGTTATATTTATAGTCTTAGGTGTACAGGGTAAAGAGAAAAGGAGACAGGACTGTTCCTTGTGTTGATCACATCTGTATCAGTAACAGAGTCCTTGAGTCTCACAAACTACAGTCTATACGACCAACAGTCCATTTTCCAGTACAGCTTAAGCTCACCCACCTGCATATCTCTGAGCTTACCCCTTTACAGTGATGGCTGGATGGTAATATTTTAAAATTCAATCTGAAATAGAGTGATAGAAAAATTATCATAAAATTGAATGTAACATATTTTGCAAATAAAAAAATGACCACTCATCCCATTAAACTAAGAGCAAAGTCATGGCAATGTTTTATTCAGACATACGAGTTATTGTCCAAAGTCCTACAACACTTTGTTTAAACAAGTCCTTCCTAGTGTCCATCTTGAAAGCACTTTCTCTTAAAGGAATACTCCACCCATAAATGATACCTTTTTGATACATTACTGACCCATGGCCAAGGAAAAAATTTAGTCTCATGTTTTCATGGAGAAAGTTTTTGGAAAAATGTCTGTGCTTGATAAGTATTTATAGACTGAATTGATTAATAATTGAATGTAATCATTGTTATGAATTCAAATTTTGTATCTAAGCGTAGTTTTTTTTTTCTTTAGTGTTAAAAAATCAAACATTAAGTTAAGAACCATTTCAACTTACACCATCTAACAAACAACCTTTATTTTATTTAGTATCTTTCCATAGCAAACACCATCTCAAACCACATTACAGGTACAGCAGTTTACACTTATTTTTTACAGTTGGATTACAAACAGGTTAAATGATTTTCTCAGGGTAACACAGCGAGTCAATGGTGGGACTGAACCTGTCACTTTCTAGTTTAGAGTCCAGTGACTGAGCCACTACATCACACAGGCTTACAAAGCTTGTCCAACCCCACACCTAACTCTGCTTGGTTTAGTTAAGCTTTCTATGATACTGTAAAATAATAAATAGGTTTTAGAAAATGAAAGAAATATTAGACCGTTCACATTACATTCATTTTATTTTATCATTAGTTTTCACACTTTAGAACATATCCACTATTGAGATAAAATGGTATTAGAGATTGATTAACATTTGTATGCTGTGCAGGTATGTTTGTCAGTGGCTTACTGTGAAGTTTTTGCAAAAGTTGCACATCAAATTGAAAGTCTTAAAACAACACAACATTATAAAGTGTACTTTTTCAATAACTGAAAGAGTTTTGAAAACTGTATTGTGTGGAGCAGGGGGACTGAATAAAATCAGCAACACTGTTAAAAGATTAGCTCCAGGGGTGCTGGACTGAGATGGAAGTAGAGATTTAATGTGGCCTCTTCTAGCAGTGAAGACTCTGAAGGCAGACACAAGTATCATTGCTTCTGACATGTCTGGAGGAGGTTTACCACAGTATGTATTGTAGTGTGTAATTTCTCATCTTCAATTTTTCTTTAGAAATTGCTGTTTCATTTCTTAAATATATTCATACCGGAAAACAAAATTCTGTCAACTGAAAACATACCCTGGATAAATGCTGAAGACTACAACCAATGAAAACCAAAATGAGCATCTTATCTGTGCCAAAGATAGCGCTCCGCTGTACCTATGAGGAAATAACAACTGCTGCAGTACCTCTCACGAGGGAAATACAACACTCTACTGCTATAGGCAGGTGTGAACACGCAGTGTGTGTTAAAAAGTCCTAGCATATTTAAAATGGCAAAAGTGTATATGTTAACGTTATTTTATGAAATATACAAATTTCTTTATAGGTGATTTTCTTTTTTTTTCACAAGCTCAAAATCAGGATTTTATTACACTAGTGAGTTGGTTCTTTATTTTGCCTCAGAAGAGCTGGGTCTGTCAGGCTATGTCAGATGTCCAGCAATAGTACACTGGATATATGTCACATACAGTACTTGTTGGATCTTTTGCTATAATGGGTACATGGCTGAAATAAAATCAGGGAGCTGGGGAATTCACTACATTGGACAGAATTTACAGTCATGTTTCAGTAACCATTTTGAAACTTTACTACCAAGTTACAAGGAGCAAAATCTGTGAAAAAGCCCATTTAGAGATGGATTCTTTATTACCATCTGATATAAAATCATTAGTAACAATGTTTAGAAATGTAGCACTTGTAGTTGTTTGTGTGTGTATGCCACTCATGGAGACCTGAAGTGTGCTATGAAAATACATCCCTTCATCATTAAATTGCCATTTTGCATTTGTGATTATTTGCCATATCCTGGTCTTTTATCCGCCCACAACAGCAGTCGCTGATGTTTACAGTGATTTTTTTCAGAATCTAATGTTCTATTTTCAGTGCAAAACAAAATAAATTCCACAAGTTACATACATAAAAATTGAAATGACAAACAGTGGAGAAGATGGAATTGTTATTATCAAGAGAGACTAAAATGTTGATGTAGAACAATGTATAGAATATACACCTGCTGCCTTGTGCACACAAAGTCAAAAATATGGCTGCGCTCAAGAGTAAATATTTTCCTTTAATTGTAGATTACATATTGTGGTCTAATAGATATTTACATTTTAACCTTTATGACAAAGGCGCTATATCAAGGCCTGACCCGAACACCGATGGACACAGGAGGCACACTTCTAAAACAAATAAATGTTTTACTTTTTCTTTTCTTCTGCCTGTGGGCAATGCCTTCCCTGTTCCCACAGGCACAACACAGTCCTAACAAGCACAATACTTCTCTTCTTTATCTCCTCCACTCCTCTCCGGCAAGCTTAGTCTCCCTCCTCCTGACTCTGGCTCTCGGAGTGGTGGCTGCTGGCTCGTTTTATAGCCCACCTAGAAGTGCTCCAGGTGATTGATGACCCATTTCCGGCCGCACTTCCAGGTGTGGCGGAAGAACCGCCCACATGGGCTCAGGAACCATTGCAGCGCCCCCTGGTGGCACACCCAGATACCAACAGAGTCGTAGAGAACTCCATCTCCCATGGAGCCCTGTGGGAATCCGAGGCACCACTGCCACCCAGGGATGGTGCCCTCTAGCGTCCTGGGGAAGGTACTGGTCAGTCCATGCCCCTTCCCGTGGACCATATACAGAAGAGGTGTCCTGGCCAGGCAAGGGCCCCAGTCGTCTGCCACACCTTATGGCTGCCAGTTTATTCCAACTATTGGCTCACTGTTTTACCCTAAGCAACTTAGTTAACTGACTGTTGCCCATGTTGTCAAAATATGTAAATAATTACATTGCTGTCATTTGTGCATCTTTATACCTCTCTATTATAAAAGAAAATCTTGAGATGAGATGAGACTATTGCCAAGAGATTTTTTTTCAAGTCCCGCAAGACGAGACTATTGCCAAAAGATTTTTTCAGGTCCCTCCCTCCTCTCAACCATTTACGGTTAATGGCCCATACCCACGGTCCTCTCACCTCTCATTCGTGTGAATGCTTTTGTCAGACACAGATCCTGCACTCTCAGCTGTTATAAATGTTTATGTTTTCCTCACTTTAAGTTCCCAACAAAAGAAGACTTATTATATCCAGATCTTACTAAGGACTATCATCACAAAGGATTATCAACAGAAGAAATGAGTACACGAATGAGCTAATGAATTAACGTGAAAATTATCGATCGGTTACACGGCAAATTGGTTAAATGCATATTAATAGACTATGCTGAAAAATGTTGGTGGTGATGTTGTGGAAGATGAAAACATCAACTTACAATATCCCGTAGAATATCTACAAATGTTAACACCGTCTTCCACTGGCCGAATTACTGTTGAAAGAAGGATGTATCGTAATGTTATTGCATAATTTATGTTTGAGTGATGGGCTATGCAATTGGACAAAATTAGTTGTATTTAAAAGTGGTCGAACAATTCTGACATGTAAAATTTTAACAGGTGACAAGAAAGGTAATGTAGTACATATTCCGCGGATAACATTAGACACCAAAGGAGATCTTGATATGCCATTCGTATTAAAACATTTACAGTTTCCCGATAGAATAGCTTTTGCTATGACAATTAACGAATCAAAGGGACAGACATTTGAAAAAGTCGGTTTATTTATTAGAGAGAAAGAAAAGATATTCACTCACGGGCAGTTATACATTGCGTTGTCACGATGTAACTCCAAACATGGAATCAAAATTCAATGTGATATTGACAAACAGTTCATTCCAAATATTGTTTTTACTGAAGTTTTACAGTAAAAGTGTAAGTTTAAAAAGTATTTGCTTAATGTTAATGTTAATTTCAAAGCCAAATGGAACAAAAACGTATAACACAATGAATACCTCTAATGCAACAAGAAACATAATTTTCTTTCAATTTATAAAGTTTTACTATTTTTTACTTTGGTTAATTACTCACTGTAATGTAAAATAGTTAGGTCTACTATGCATATGTAGCAATTCCCATGAAAATAACAATCATTTTAAATTGTACATTCACTTCCCCATACGTGAGTGGTAGAGCCGCGAATTGGCTAGCACGTAGCACCCACCCAGGGGTTGGTGAGCAAAGCGAGCAAGGGGCAGAGTATGCTAACCTGGGAGATGTGTCACTTGGATGTTTAAGGACAAAGCAAAGTTCCAAACTGACTTATTATAACAACCCTCTAGCTTGGGTGACTTTTTATTATTAGTTTTCACTGCAAATTATGATTTTTTTTCTTTTCTACACCTTTATCACAGTTGCAAGAATGCTAATAGATAACTAAGTTGTTTCCATAGAGATGACATGTTTATTTTTTTCTAAAATGTATTCTATAATTATGATTCAATTTGGAATTTTGGCAACCAGTGCAGGGGTGGCGCAGTGGTAGCGCTGCTGCCTCGCAGTAAGTAGACCTGGGTTCGCTTCCCAGGTCCTCCCTGCGTGGAGTTTGTATGTTCTCCCTGTGTCTGCATGGGTTTCCTTCAGCTGGTCCAGGTTCCTCCCACAGTCCAAATACATGCAGGTGAGGTGCATTGGCGATCCTAAATTGTCCATGGTGTGTGTGCATGTGCCCTGCCCGGAATTTGTTCCTGTCTTGCGCCATGTGCTGGCTGGGATTGGCTCCAGGTGACCCTGTGTTAGGATATAGCGGGTTGGACAATGACTGACTAACTGAGAACCAGTATATGTCAAAATGCTGTATTCGAGCTGCATGTTTTACAAAAATTACATAAAATTAGGTTTGTGTGATTTTGCTTTCTTAATTACATTAATTTTTCAATAAATTTATGTTTATACAATCATGGGCCACTTTATAAGGTACAGCTGAAATGTAAGTATCTAATTAGCCAATCAGATGGCAGCAACTCAATGAATTTAGGTATGTACACGTAATCATGATGACCTGCTGAAGGTCAAACTGAGCATCAGAATGGGGAAGAAAGGGACTGTGAATGTGGCATGGTTGTTGGTGCCAGATGGGCTGGTCCGAGTATTTCAGAAACTGCTGATGCACAACCATCTCTAGGGTTTACAGAGAATGGTCTGAAAAGGAGAAAATATCCAGTGAGCAGCAGTTCTCAAATGAAAATGCCTTGGTCAGAGGAAAAATTCTAAACTGATAGAAAGACAACAGTAACTTAAATAACCATTCATTATAACTGAAGTTTAGCATCTCTGAACACAAAACACGTCGAACCTTCAAGTAGATGGGCTACAGCAGCAGGAGACCACACCTGGTGCCACTCCCGTCACCTAAGAACAGGCAACTGAGGCTATATTTCGCACTGGCTCACAAAAATTGGACAATAGCAGATTGGAAAAACATTGCCTGGTCTGATGAGTCTCGATTTCTGCTGTGACAGTTGGATGGCAGGGTCAGAATTTGGCGTTTTGACAACATGAAAGCCTGGATCCATCCAGCCTTGTATCAACAGTTCAGGCTGTTGGTGGTGGTGTAATGCTGTAGGGTATATTTTCTTGGAACACTTTGGGCCCCTTAGTACCAACTGAGCATCATTTAAATGCCACAGCCTACATGAGTACTGTATTGTTGCTGGCCTTGTCCATCCCTTATGACCACAATGTACCCATCTTCTGAGAGCTATACTTCCAGCAGGATAACGCACCATGTCACAAAGCTCAAATCATCTCAAACTGATTTCATGAACATGACAATGAGTTCACTGTACTCAAATGGTCTCCACAGTCACCATATCTCAATCCAATTTAGCACCTTTGGATGTGGTGGAACAGGAGATTCACATCATGGCTGTGCAGCAACTGCGTGATGCTATTATGTCAATATGCACCAAATTTTCTGAGGAATGTTTCCAGCACCTTGTTGAAGCCACAAAGAATTACGGCAGTTCTGAAGCCAAAATGAGGTCCAACCCAGTACTAGCACTGTGTACCTAATAAAGTGGACAATGAGCGTATATTACCAGAACAATATGTTCTACAAAGTACTCAAGAATTAAAACATATACACAATTACAAAGGCTAAGAAAAGCACTCACACATCCCAGCATCAAGTGCCTTCCAACAGTATAGATGATGTGAAATCAAAATTGATATTTTTGCTCCGTACTCAAACAACTGGGATTAAATAAAAAAGAATACAAAAGCACAGAATATTATATTTCTGAATGTTTGTGCATGAGTCCTTTAACATTTTACAATAATGCCATTTTAAATTGTGGTTGGAAATGCATCACCTGCAATAGCTGAGGGTTGATGTTCTAGACTCTTGGTTGGCTCTTTTGAGGAACTTAACTAAACTGTTGGTGTTTTAACTTATTTGTTCATGGTGGGTTTCTGACTTCAGTCTCAATTTCAGCAAGTGAAAAGTGTAGGTAATTGATCTTGACCTGGGTATGAATTTCCCAAATGAACTTTACAGGGTGTTGCATTATCGTGGAATGAGTGGAACTCACCAAGTTCATTAGGGGTTATCCTGCTTCTGAACTCTAACCATAACACACACATGGAAAGATACACACATACACAGGCCAGATCAAATTAAGCACTGATTAAAAGTGATGCACGCTCAGCCTGTCACTCCTCAACACTCCACACAGCGACTTGCTACCATTAGCATGAAGAACACATGGATGTTCTTGAATATAACCTTGACCTAAAGGCTACCTTGGTGTCTGAGAACAGCCTAGGCATATAGTGACTGACACACCTTCATGGTGTATAATGATATGACACTGACATAAAAGCTAGCACACTTTGATCCCAGAGGATAACCTAGACATGTGGAGGCTGATACATCTTGGCTAATGACACTTGTGCAGAATTTGTAAATCATTTAAATTTTCTTTATGCCGAACACCTACTGATCATAATACTTTACTACATGCTTCTAGTTTTAACCCTAGATACTTCATCAATAATTTACCCATATCTAAATTTTTCCATATTTGTCATATTTGCTCAGAACAGGATGATTTTATTAATTATGCTAGGGATATGAAAGATCATTTTTTACACAAAGCATATTCTAAATCATATGTCAAGAGGGCATTTAAACATGCTTATCACACTAATAGAGAGTTATTACTTACATCAGAGAAGAAATCTTCAGCTACTAATAGGATAGTGTGTAATCTTACATATGCATACTAGGCTAATCAGATTAGACGTATTTTGAAACTTTGGCATATATTAAGATTACATCCTAGTTTGTCTGAGCCACCATTTTTTTCCTTCTTCCATGGTCAAATTTTTGCAGTTATCTTGTGAATTATCACCGTGCAGCAAGTACGAGTTCTTCTATCACAACTTCCAAGTACATTATTCTAGGACAGGGGTCCTCAATCCCAGTCCTGGAGAGCCGCAGTGGCTGCAGGTTTTTGTTCTGACCTGGTTGCTTAATTAGAAAGCAATTCTTGCCAATAAAAGCACTAACAAGCTATGAAATTAAATTAACTCTGCTATGTCAGGTCATTCTCATATCCTAGATTTTCTTTCCCTTTCTATCATGCAAATGATTTGAGGGCTAAAATGGACGAGTAATTCTCAGTCCTTCACTTTTTTCTCTTCATTTTTCTTCCAAGTATTTAATTAAACCCAATAGTGCAGATAAATACACACAGGTGTAAATGTAAATAAGCTAAATGGAGAAATGCTGCTCTCTCTTGTCATTTGCATGTTATTGATAATAAGGAGCAATTAAAATAGCTGTTTAAGACAAAATTAAGCAATAAGGGCTCAAAATCACTAAAGTGAAGCAGAAGTGTTACTTTAACAATAAGTGCTTTTTATTAAGCAACTGGGTTGGAGCAAAAACCTGTAGCCACTGCAGCTCTCCAGGACCGTGATTGAGGACCCCTGTTCTAGGACATTATCCTTGTTTAAATTGTAGTTGTTGTGTCAATTCTTTTAAAGGTAGTCTTATTACTAATCCACAGGGAGAAATCAATCGCGCACATAGATCTAACTGCAGTTTCAAATGTGTCATTTATTTGTTGTTCTGTCCATGTCCCTTGCTATATGTACTGTAGGTAAAAACCCACATTCGATCCATTATCGTATTGCAGAACATAAAAGCAACATCAGGACCAAATCTTTAAAGCATCCTTTATCTAGACATTTCTATACGACAAATCATAAACACTCAGTCAGACCTTAACTTTACTGTTCTCGAAATAGTAAAACCACCACGCCATCAGGGTAATTTAGACAATCTGTTGACACGCAGGGAAGTACATTGGCTTTTTTAAATTGAAGACCTTACACCCCATTGGTTTCAATGAGTCATTTGACTGGGAGTGTTTTATTGTGATATACCCCTGAGTGCATACATCCTCTTGCTTTCATTTCTGGTCAGACAGATGCAGATTTCTGTGTTATGTGGAGTGTGTGAGGTGCACAAGTTTTCATTATTTCTACTTTGTAACTTATGCTGTTTTACTAGTTCTATTTTACAGGTACTTGTTTTGTATTCTTGTTGGTTTCTCTTACAGCTAGTTACAAGTTGATTTTCTTGTGTATTTACTTATTGACATACAGTACTGGTGAGTTGAGCTTTGCCTTTTGCTAAGTAATTTTTTTCTAATGTGGTCATACATTTGT
This sequence comes from Polypterus senegalus, assembly GCF_016835505.1. Classification (NCBI taxonomy): domain Eukaryota; kingdom Metazoa; phylum Chordata; class Cladistia; order Polypteriformes; family Polypteridae; genus Polypterus; species Polypterus senegalus. The sequence continues at coordinate 86,633,343 of NC_053163.1, read as the reverse complement.
GATAATTAATTTATGGTAATTTTATCATTCATACAGCCTTCATTTTTGGTCAATTGATTGATGGATGATCGGTGGATCTACTATTATTAGTCCTGGTTCTTATATCATAGGTAGTTCAAATTGGTTGGTGGTGGTTAATGGTCATATAGCAGTTTTCACTATTTCAGTGATTTATTTTATATATTTTTAATTTTTTTAAGTTTATTATCGGTTTGCTGTGCCCTGAAGAAGAGGTTGTTCCTCGACATGCATTGGTCAGCTCTACACCTTGAATCACATCAATACGTTCTAAATTCAATGATACTGCTTATGTTTAGGCTTATGAAGTGTTTTTTTCTTTTCTACACCTTTATCACAGTTGCAAGAATGCAGTTGTTTCCATAGAGATGATATGTTTATTTTTTCTAAAATGTACTTACAGTATACTGTATGTATTTACATGTTATTTAAATGTATATATTAGTTTTGTATAACTATTAATAACAAGGACTGATAGTTTTCAGTTAGTTTACACAGTTTTTTTTTATATTTTTGGTTTCTATTTTGTTTTTGATTATACTGTCATTGTATATATATTTTATTTTTTGTTTGCCTTTGTACAGTATTTACAATATTTTCTTTTGTCTATATATTTTCATTTGTCTACTGACATATGTACAACACGTGTTTTTGTTGTGTTTGCAAATTGTGTTGTATGAGTTTATAACTAGTTTATGGGAACATTCTATTTTTCCATATGTTGACTGCATTGTGTTTTACTTTTTCTAAAAGTTTTTACTTTATGCATTGTACTTTTTTCTATAATAACTGCCTTTAGTTATTTAACATTTAGAGTGAGAGTGGAATTATATACTTTTACAATTTTTTTCTTATTTTCCTTTTTCCTTTATATAAATTTAAAATACTGTATATATAGATACTTGTTTTGGGTTCTGCTTACTTTACCTCTTGGTAATGACACTTACCAGCCAATAATGTGTTATTGCCAACCGTGAGATCCTCGGATGGGGACATCTCCCTTAAGCTTTCTAACATTGTGGGAAAGAAAGTGGCACTCTCCCCACACCAAAAGCCCTGTATGTACTTAATATACTATAAGTACTTGAATCACTCATGATGTGCAAAATATAGAAATGTTAAAGCAAGTCACTGTTTATTAAAAATGGTAGATGAAATAAGCTTACTGAGATGAGCAGCAAAGAAAACATCAGAATCAGTGGTGGAGGTCTTTTAGAGCAGCCTTTAGATTCAGCTGTTGGGCTGATGCATGGATAGTGGCTTTGTCATCCAGGTGGATGGAGTCTGTCTGATTGAACAGAGTCTCGAAAGCTATGTGAGACACAGTATGAGGCATAGGGAGTGAAACATAAAAGATGAAACATGAAGCAAAGCTGGAAAGAAACAGAGAAGACAATGCCTTGGTTAATGTATTGAGTGTCACAGAGTTAGAAGATGGCAAAGACTGAGTTAAGAGAAATTGACCATGTTTGGTTTGGGCATGTAGAGTGAAAGGCAGAGGATGGTTGACTGAAATGGTATCCCCACATGGAGGTAGGAGGGATGAAGCCAAGATGGAGGCCAAAGAAGACATGGCGGGTAGTGACATTAAAAGATATGAAATGAATAGCTGTCACACTAAAGGATGCTTAGGACCACAGTGAGTGAACAAAAAAGATTAGTGGGGCAACCAACAAACCTGAGTAAACTGGAAAATGGGCATTAAAATGGTGGCGGTGATATTCCATATTATTGATTTGGTCAAAAGGGAAGCATAGTGGCACCATAGTGGCTGCATATGGAACGTTTGCAGGTGTTCCCCTCATCTGCCTGGATTTTCTCCAGATACTTGAATTTCTCCTTACTACTCAAAGAGATAAGGGATGAAATGATGACATTATATTGTCCCAGTGTGAGATGTTCCCAACCTTATACAAGACTCGTCAAATGACACAATGCCCGTCACTGCTAGACTGGTAAACACCTCTCAAGCATCTACACCACCCAGCCTGCAAATGCAGGGACTGGAGAAATTAAAACAATCATAATCCTCACAGTGCTGCCAGCCTTGTCCACATGAGAACAAACCTTGTGGGGTACATAGATAATTGGATCCTCCACACCTGTCTGATAGTCTATCAAAGTTCTTCATGATGTGAGAAGTAAAAAAAAAAGGAAAATACTGCCCACAAAAAAATGTCACCACTTTTTTTTGTCAAAATATACCTAGAAGATCCTGATGATTTTATTTTATATTATTCTGTGGACAGATGATTCAGAAGAAAACTTGACTCTGCATTCCACAAGAAGACCATCATAACAACAATAAAGCACAGCAAAGGGAGTGTCACATTTTGGAGATGACTTGTTAAAATGTAAGGAAACATGAATTAATCTTAGTATTAGAGGATTCTTCAGGATGCAGAGCCATCCTTTAAATAGACTAGGGGTCTCCGCCTCGCCCACCCCCGGGTTTGGTTAACCGGATATACAATTTAAAGTGATTGTTATTTTCATGGGAATTGTTACATATGTATTATTTTCACTATTACTTTATAACTTTAGTAAAAACAATAGTTGGAATTAACTTTTCATCAAGATCGCATTGAATTTTGATTCCGTGTTTGGACTTATATCGTGACAATGCAATGTATAACTGCCTGTGAGTGAATATCTTTTCTTTCTCTGTAATAAATAAAAAAAACTTTTTCGAATGTTTGTCCATGCTCTTAGTTCTTTGCTTAGTCGTTGACATGTCATCTAGAACATATAAAATTGTTGTCTTGATAAAATTTGTAAGAGCCGAGAGCGCAGGAAATGTGTCTACCAAAAGCATTAACATGACTAAGAGCTGAGAGCACAGGAACTGTGCCTGACAAAAGCATTCACACGACTGAGGTTAGATGACCGTGGTCTTGTTTGAAAATAGTTGTAAGTAGGGCGTGACTTGAAAGAATCTCATGTTAAAAGTCTCCGTGTCACAGAACTTCATACTGCGCCAACGCATTTGGAATCTTTTAATTCTCGCTGGAAACATGAATTAGACGATCTAGAAGTCTCTGACTTAAAGTTTAAATCCGAACAATATATTTGATCTTTTTTTGCTGTTCTGTTATTTCACTGAGTAATAATATCAAACTGTTTGTGCTAATGTGATCTTTCCTATCTATTTTTTGATACTTTAGAATTTTCGTACTTCCATTATCTCTAACCTGCTCTACATGTGTACCCCGCCAACATTTTTAAATTCTTTACGGCATTCTACTTTGTCATCTACTCTTTGTCCTTTATTTCCGGCCCTGGTCTTGGTAAATCTCTTGGCACAGAGAGTGGTCTTATGGGATGTATAAGTGTATCTCCGAGAAAATCACGTCTTGTCTCCTTCCAAGATTATTTTTTATAATAGAGAGAAATATCTGAAGCACAAGTGGATCATGCATTAAAAACACTAATCCAAAATACATAAGCAAACCTGCACTGGAATACCTGAAGAAAAAACATAACAGAACAGAGTTTTTAAATGATCTAATGAAATTCTTATTCTGAAAAACTCTCAAATGTCACATACAATAAGCAATTTTTCAAAGAAGTGTGAGACACAATTGTTGCAAAACTCTATAAACGTTTGATAGTAATGTTATTGCTTGTAAAGGTGATGTGAACAGTTATTGAGTCCAGGTTGGCAATTATTTTGTCACGTAATGGACAAGAGAATTCTATAATTCTTTGAAAAATGAAATGAGCTGGAAAGTTTAACATTATTTGCTGCCTCAACATGCCTTTTACATAATACATGAAAATATTTGCAAAAAAAGCAATAATGTTCAAAATTTAAGGGAGTTCATGGGTTTTCCATACCACTGTATAATGGCATTTCTAGCAATTTATAATCATGAAATATTTCAAGGTTTGTATCGAGATTTGATTTTCATTCAGTCAGTATTTTTAGATAAATTTGATGTAATTGAAAAAAGTGAAGATTTAACTGTGCAGTAATTTAATTAGTGAAAATGGAATGGATGTGCCATTTCCATTTGGAAAAAGCAAATACACCCTTGGCTCCAATAGCTGGTATTGCCCCTTCAAGTCAGCTTATTCTTATAACTGTCTTGCGGTTTCTGATATCGACTGGGAAAGGTTCTTTTTTCCCACTTCACCATGCAGAATTCTTTCAGCTGTTCAAATTCCCCCAGTATCATCTTGATGAATTGCAGATCTGGACTTTGACTTGGTCAATCCAGAACCCTCCATTTATTTCTTTCTTTTCTTATATCACCATGATGGATTTATTGGTATCTTTAGGGTCTTTGTCATGTTGCAACGTCCACTTTCAGTTGAGCTTCAATGTTCTAACAGATAGTCTTGCATTATCTCAGGCACTCTCTAGTACAATGAAGAATTCATACTTGATTCTTTGATGGTGAGCTGCCCAGGTGGTGCTTTGGTGCAAAGCAGTTTCAAACCTTAATGTTTCCATCACCATGCTTTACAAACAGCATAAGGTTCTTCTGGTCAAACACCATCTTTGGTTTTCACCACACATTTCTTCTGGTACTTTGTCCAAATAGCTCTGTCTTTGGTTCATCTGTCCAGAGCACATTGTTCCAGAAGTCTTGTGGCCTTATTTCTAAAGCTTCCACACACACACGAAAAGAGGCTCAAAATGTGTGTTATGCAACTTCCCACGCAAACATCGGGATTTATAAAAGAAATCTTGAAGGGGGAACGTGTATATTTATGGCAATTCTGACTCAGAGGTACATAACATTTTGGAAAAACTGGAAAATGACAATGTCCTTCATCAAGCAGGGGAATGTAGCCAAACCAGCTAAAATGATGGCTGGCACACATAATAATTCATATCACTGAGCTGTTATTATAATGTGTGTGACAAACATATTACACCTCAAAGCTAATGAATATGATGAACAGATTATATTTCAGTTCCCTTTTAAGAGGACCAATGCTACGTATTTGCACTGAAGAACTTTTTTTCTTTTTTTTGTCAGTTTGTATCAGCTACCTGTTGTCACTTCTCAGTGAGCTAGCCATCAGGTCTGGGACATCTCAGTCAAGCTTCACTCCATCATGGCTGCTGTGCTAGAAGCCATTAACCAACCAGTGAGGCACTAAATCCAGTTTTTATATGGTGCGGGTGCACACACGTAAAACATGTTTTTGCCAACATAAAAAGGCAATTTACAGCTGTGTTCAATTTTCTTAATGTAATCTGAGCAGTTTACTGGCCTCTTATTGCAATAAGGGCACCTAGCAAGAATGAAGCTGTTTTTGTTAACTTTAAGTAGTTACATTCCATTAATACACAAATCATCCAAGATATGACTGGTAAATATCATGTCTTAGTTCCTTTGTCTAGTTTTGAGGCAAAGTAGCTTTGACAGGCGTGATGCTGCTATATGTAGTGGCTGGTTGTTGGTAAGGTAACTGGCTGAACCCTCAGCGTTTCCTATGGATTAGTACTATTCATTGTAACAGCAACCATGTGCCAGGTTATAGTGGCTACCCGCTTGGAAGCTGGTGCCTTAAACATTTCTCAGAAAGGAGAGGCACTATACTGCTGCACATGACCTTCCACTCTCAGTTGCTGAGCACAGCCATATGATCTTGAATGCAGGTGGCAGGGTCTTAATGTGTCAGGTGGGAGGCTGCTGTACCGCCCAATAAAGTTCTACATCATTGTGATTGCATATGCGTGAGGTTGATTAGCATGGTCCATATATGGATGTTATAAAGGTGATGTTCAAAGCCCTTTCACGTACACATACTTACAATGTTACTGTGATTTTAAAAACAGCAAATTGAGTAGATATGTACATATGACAGATTTTATTCTTTTAGTTTTTGGTTTTGTTTTGGCACATGTATTTGTCTTTATTTTTTTTTGGCTTACACATATTTTCATGCTTGACTTGATGCAAAGTTTTATAAATTAGGCCCCCTAGTCTTAACCTAGGTGTTAATGGGCATATTTTAGTCTTGCACTGATACTCTTTCTGAACAGCATGTTTCCTCCTGGCATACCTCCAAGTAGGCCCAGTTTGTGCCGCCTCTTTCTAATAGCAGACTCATTTACTTTGACATCAACAGTGGCAACAACTAATGTAGTCCTGTGATGAAATTCTGGGGTACCTTCGACTTCTTACATTCTGCTCACGGCCTGACCTTGCTGGGTTAGCCTGGCTTGAACAAGTTGGCAGTTGTTTGAAATCTTCTCCACTTGCTGATGATATTCTAGACAGTGAAATGCTTGATTTCAAGTGGTTTGGAAGTATTTTAAATCCCCTCCCAGACTCATATGTATCAATAACCTTCTTTCTGATGGCCTCAAAATTCTCCTTTTTGATCTAAGCCTGGTGATAACACACACTTCAACAACAAAGTGCAGACCAGACTCATATATGTGAAGTTTAAATCAGACAGGATCAGACAAGAACCTCTCCAATTATTTTTTTTATTATTTGGACCTAACCTGATGCAACAAATTCTAATTTTAGATGACACATACAAAATTTCCAATTATGCTTATTTAAACTAAACAGTAAGGTACAAAATGTAAATGTGGCCTAGTGTTTGTTATTATCACCTTTATCTTTAAATACTGTTGAAATGAACATCAAATCTTGCTATGTCCACAAATGTTAAAAAGAAAAAAAAAAAAACATTTATGGCATGTGCTTCTTTTTTTTTGACCATTGTGACAGACGGCTGGGGCACTTGCCTAGCTGGGACACCTCCACGCTAGGAGGACCGGGGGAGCAAGAGTGGCCAGAGAGTTACCTTCCACCATGCACTACATGACAGTCCCCCTGGGTTGCAGAGGTGCTTGGAACACCTGCTGGGCTCCATGGGAACTGGAGTTTGGTGGGATCCATGGGCAGCGCCAGGGGGTGCTTAACCAACTGCTAAGCCCTAATGGGGGGTTCTTCTGCCGCACCTGAAGTGCTGCCAGAAGCACATCATCAAGCAACTGGAGCACTTCCAGGGGTGTTATAAAAGGAACCAACAGACACCACTCGGGGAGCTAAGGTTGTGAGGAAGGAGATGAAGCTTGCCGAGGAGGAGTGGAGGAAAACAAAAAGAGTGAAAGAAAAGAATAGATAAGAGTATTGTGTTGTAATTGTGCTGGACTGTGTTTGACTTGTGGGGAATGGGGAAAAAATAAAACCAGTGTGCTTCTACAAGTGTGCCTCCTGCGTCTGTCTGTGTCGGGGTTGGGTGGCTGGTATGCCCCCTGGTGGTGTCACACAAGATATAAGTAAAGGGGCATTGAAACATTTCACATACCTATTGCTATTTTTACTGTAGCCACTAAGAATGTAAATAATAAAAATAATACATTTTATTTCAAGGCGACTTTCTAAACACCAAAGGACACCGCATAGATAAAATAATAAAACCAACAAAAACATGCATGTACACATACACATATACATATATCTATATCGATGGAACTGAAAATACAGCAATAAGAATACAGCCTAAAGTCATGTAGTGTAAGCTAATAGATAAGTCTTGAGACGAGATTTGAAAATAGTTAGGGAATCAGTGCCCCGAATGTTTCCTAGTAGTGAGTTCCAAAGGAGCACTTCGTTCTAGTTGAGGACCTAAGAGTGCGGTTAGGTGTATAAACATGTATGAGGTCAGAGAGGTATAATGGAGTAAGATTGTGTAGTGCTTTGAAGGTAAGTAGAAGAATTTTAAAATCAATGCGAAACTGTACACAAAGCCAGTGAATCTGTTTAAAGGATGGGATAATGAGTTGTACGGATGATGTCTGAGTTATAACACTGGAAGCTGAATTCTGAACAGGCTGGAGTTTATGGAAAAGCTTTTGTGAGAGACCAAAGAGAACAGACTTACAATAATCAACGCGGGAAGTGACCAATGCATGAGCAAGGATGACGGTGTTATTTAGTGTGAGGTCGGCTCGCAGGCGTGCAGTGCTACGGAGATGTAACATTATTGATATGGGAATGTTGTCCAAACCTCATTTACAAAAATGATTTAATGGGAAACACTGTACCAATACTTTTAACTCTGATGTATGGTCTCCATTTAGCATACAATACAGTATATGTGTTTATGTAGGAAATTAGGAAACCGTAGTACAAAGTGAATAACAAAAGACAGTGAAAAACTGTAAACGCAACATATTAAAGATCTGACCGTTTTTTAAACCCAGTTGTGTCGTTACAAAGCTGATCAAATCGCCTGTATTACTCGTTGAATAAAAGCCATCCATTTTCTAAACGCAGTAGTACTATATAATGATCTAAAAGTCGTAGAATAATATATGAATACGAAACCTGCTCTGCACAATACAGAGTGAACACATAGCCCCTATGACAAATACCAATTTACTACCATGTCGCAATAATTGTCCTTTCGATTTAAAAACCTTAAAACAGCCGATGACACACAAAAAAATCCTTGAACGTTTCGACACACATAACTCTGTTCAAATGTTCTCCACCCACACCGAGAAAGTTCCGAAACACGCCTTTTTTTCTCAGAACAGGTAAACGTGACCGAGCTGAAAAACTATCCGCTTATCGCAATGTACAGAAACGACGTTAGGATACCTCTGAAATTTTTCGTTTAAAGAGATAGGTTGTTGAAGTGACTCTTCGAACATACCACTCCCCTGTCTTCAAGGCCCTGTCTTCATATGGGAGATGTGGGCTAAATAAAAGATAACTGTGGGCCTTTCGCTTAAAATAGTATACGTTTGGCCAGTTACTGTTCCCCCTCCCTAATGTTGAATGGTACAGCCCGAGTCTTAACCAAGACTGACTTCTGGAATCGAGCACAGTGCCCAGGATTACGTCTCTGCTTTGGGGTGTGATCGGAAGCAGGAGTGACTAACGAAGCTCTTATATTAATTATATACGTAGATTTATAAAGATTCTTTATGTTTCATTTTTAATTATTGTCGCTAGAGATGTCGACTCCAGCTAGGCGTCGTTTAATGAGAGACTTTAAACGGTAAGAACGAAAAGCACGAAGACGGAACAAGTGTTCCTGACTGTTTGTGCAGAGCAAACATGGCGACTAAAAAAGAAAAAAGGAAACTAAATACAGCGAACATATATTTATACAAATGGCTTTAAATTTCGACTCTTAAGTTGTGGGAATACTCTAGGAGTTGAAGATATACAAATTTTATTAGGGAAGAGAACAATGATTACACTACCCAGAAATGTTACTTTGTCTTTGGCCTGTCTCTTCAGGTTGCAGGAAGACCCTCCGGCTGGTGTTAGCGGTGCCCCTTCAGAAAACAACATTATGGTATGGAATGCAGTGATATTTGGGTAAGTGTCTGTCATCTTTTTTTGATAACTACACATGGAAATGCTGTTAGGCTTATATTGAGACGAGAGAGAAACAAAAGCATACCCAGCTGTCGTTGCAAAGCATAGCTGGTCGCCGGTACCGTGAAAGCTTTTACAACGAAAATGGATAAATACTGGCAAGTTCTGTTTATGTACGTATTCGTTTTTCCTGATGGCTGGATGCCCCCTGAAAGTAAAATTCTCATAAATATTTTAGTTTGTGTTGTCACGTGAAGCATTATATTTGAGAGTGTGGTAATCTTAAAATAGTCCAAGGATTTTAGGCTGAGCATTATGGCCTAAAGCTTAAAAAGTTGTACGCCAAGGTCATTTGGGTTCAGTCTTATCCTTCACTGTTAAGTTTGGCTCAGTGCGAGTACCAGGAGCCGACTTTGTTGCTGTAGGTTCCACGTCAGTTCGTCCATGTATATACTCTTAAAGCACTATTGAATACCGTTTACTATTTATATTTACGACGTTATGTGAAAGAACCGCTTTTTCATGTTTTACCTTTCGACGTCTTTTCCTCGCAGTATTTTAGTTGGTACCTTCCCTTTTGATGTAAACCGCATTACATACTAGTTTTAATTATAGCTATCATCGTTAAGATTCTTGTACGGTACTTTTCTGTAATTAACACCCACTTAAGGCTCCTAGACTCGCATTGTGTATTTTGTTGGTTTGTGTATTTAAATTGTTACAGCTTTTGGCAGTTAAAATTACTGTGTGGCAAAGTTAGGTTGAAGGGACAACTCTGTTTTATAGCCAAACCTGTGCTTGCTGGCCACTTTTTTTTCCTTAATTGTTATACTTAAAACTTGTTTGGAGTTCTGTGTTGCAAAATATGTACGTGTGTGTACATTCTACCCACATATATACGTGTATCTGTGTACTTGTGGCCTGTTCAATTTTTATATATGATGGAATTTCAAATGAAGTGAACACTATTTTAACAGCATATAAAACACTATGAAATGCAGATAATTCACTTCAAGACTGGCCCAAAGGAATATGTAGTTTTAAAAATAATTTGGTGCCTTTGTGACGATCTATGAATAGATTTAAAATACCAGTTGTGTAGGTAGGATCTATTACTAATAAAACAATTCTGACAAAATGTTGAAGAGAATTTTTTTTTAAGCAGGAGAAAGCTGAGTTAATTTACTACATTGACTTTTTTTTTTTTTTTTTCCTTTTAACTGGTATTAAGCAAAAAGGGCACCGTTCTTCACATAAGAGTTCTTCAGAAAGGATATTAGTTCTGTTCATTATTTAGGATTCTAGCCAAATCAATGAGAATTTATTCCCCCATGTTTGAGCCCCATTTGTGGAATTTCAAAAGGATTTATTTAGTACTAACTTAATTTTCTTCCATTGGTCTCTTCTAATTTTAATTTTTTCCCCTTCTCAGGCCTGAGGGAACTCCATTTGAAGATGGTGAGTTGAAGCACCTTTTATTTTTAAACACTTTTCCTCCCTTATTTATAAACCATACATTGAGTTTCTATTCTGACAAATATGGGTAAATACATTTTTGTATTATAATGGTTTGTTAAATTTATTATCATATACTTCCAAAAATACAGCACTTTACGTGTTTTGTTTTATGTATGCATTAATGGGGGAATCTGGTTGATCAGCTGGCACTGTAGTTTTGGCCGCTACAAGTGTAATTTTGCTCTTCTAATTTTTTTTCAAGAGTTTGTTTTATAGCAGTCTTTGTGCAATCCATTTTCTATTTTTGTTTTTGTTTTTAATTCACCGCCTCCTTTTATTGGCTTTGGTAAAAGTTTTTGGTGATTTGGAGTATTGGTAGGACCATGGATTTGCATTAAAAGCAGTAACGCAGCACTAAATTCAACACAGACAGATGTGATTTGGATTTTGACTTATTTGAATCGCTCAGATTACTGTAGGACCTTTTGATTCATACAGGACTAGTTTAACTGCGGGTTATTCTCCGATTGTTCAGCAACAGCTGTATTTCTTTAGGGTTCATAATGCTGGCTGTCATGTGAGTAAGTTATACTGTGGATAGTTATAGGAAGTGCCCCGTTTTTAAGTTGTATATAGTAACTTGCTTGTGTGTGTGGCTCTTGTTTCCCCCCCCCCCCCCCTTTTAATTAGCCAAATAGAAATAATGTAAAATGCAGTAAGAAATAATCGCTTTTGTCTGTGATCCTTCTGAGCTACACCAGAAGTAGGAAGAAATTAGTATCTTATGGTGGTGCCAAATTTTGTATTAAGATGGTTGATAGTGCTTAGCTTTTTGATATTTTTATACAGGATTATAGATGAGTTGTGCATTTAGTGACCAATTATAAGGCTTCAACATGTTAAGCAACACTAAGCACTGTTGGGTCACAGAAGGGAGACTTGGTTAACTTGCCTACTTCTGTGCTCAGGACATCTACTGTGTTTTACATTTAACGTGATTTATGATTTTTTTTTTTTTTGGGTTAATTTGGCCTTGATGGGAATTATTGATTTAAGCTTATTGAGGAGAGGTGTCAGGCTTCTCCTGTTTTAAAAAAAAAAAAAAAATTTAAGCAATAAAAAGTTCATTTTAACAAACTAAACCTTTGTCAGAAAGTGGCAAATGTTTCAGTCACATGAGGGTGAACATTCTCATGAGTTTAGCTAACTTTTGGTTTTTTAAAGTCCATTATTTTAACAGCAAAATGTGAATTGTTTTGCTAGTAAATGCATAAGGGTTTTTTTCTTTCAAGACCTTGAGATTAATTTTACACTAATGACCTACATTTTTCCTGAATTTCAACAGATGCTTATCTGTGTTGGTTTGTGCAAGATTTAACTGTGTTAACTATTTTCTTTAATCCAGGCTTGTTCACTATTCCAGTAAATTAGTGTAATTGAATTTTGCTTGTTTGTCTGAATGAATTGGGTAATAATTATTCACTACCTCCAAGATGCTAGGCTCCTATGTGAGCTTGGAATTGATGTTGGTTACTATTTAATTTATGGGTGTATCAAATGTACCCAGAAGTGTGCTCCGGTCGCTAATTTCTGTGTTAATTTGATACACTCTGAGGTAATTACGTTTTATTATAAGGATAGGCTGCATTTACTAAAGCAAATTTCTTTTAAGGATCAGTTATCATCTGAATGCTCATTTTCTACTTTTATGCCTCCATAATACTAATTGAGAAGCATTGCCCCTTTTGGATCTGGTAGGAAGCAAGGAGTCGTCTTGTGGTTCAGTTTTAGTAATCTTAATATTGGTGGCAACAACCAAAACCTATCCAGCTCTTCCAGAAATGAAGTGACTATTAATGAGGGAAACCAGAGGAGTTTGCTTCATTGTAATGTTTGAGAAATCGCAGATGTGTTGGCAAATATTGCCAGACATGACAAAATAAATTTAAGTCGGTGGGAAAGGAGAAACTGACCTAGTGTTGAGTATGATGGTGCCTTGGTCTCATCAGATGAGGTAGTATGATTAGGAAAAAAAACAGTATACTGTATAAAGGATTGTGTGTTGATTATATCCCTGCCACATTTAAAAACAATCAGACCACCCTTATAGACTGATGCTGTTTTGGTGTGCGTACCACTAAGACAAACCTCTCAATATTCACAGTTCACCCATAAACTTGCATGATGCGCATCAATCTCAGCATAGCAGAACAATGTTGCTAACCCTGAACACAAAGGTAAGTCAGTAATGGGTAGAAGACCGCACTCCAATCAGAAGTTGCTATTGTGCATTTGCCCATCAGCTGCTATACGTATGTGCCTCTGTCTGCAATGATTCAATAGGAAACTTTTTTTAAAAAAGAGGGAATTGTGGCATAATGGACACACATGCTATCATTTGTTTTCTGACTTGTATGCAGTTTTACAGTGAAGCTGTATTGATTTATATGATCAATGATACATTGTAATATTGTAATAGTTTTATACATGAACTTAGTTTTCAAAAATCTTCGGCATTCATCAATGCTCTGACCGCCTGCTTAGCATCACAGGAGTAAAATTGCTCATGTCTGCTCAGAACTATGTGAGCCGTTCAGTGGGAATGCAGACCTCTAGTCTCCAATGCCAGTACAGCCAGAACTACTTTTTACTTCAGGTACTGAAAGTACCATACTTTTTTTTTTAAAATTTGATTTTTCTGTACTTCTCAGTACCAGTATACTGCACCCACCCTATTAAGCACAAGATTGGAACAGAACCTCAAGTCCATCACAAACCAGCATTGACACAGGTTTAATTAACCTAACCGGGTGTATTTTGGGTATTTAGGAAACCATGCACACTACAGTTAGTGTCTTCTTAGTAGAAAGAGAAAAGAAAATTCACCAGCTAAATGAGAAATCGCTTTCAACTAATACTTGTAACATGATTTTAGACAATTAGGGGATAGTTATTTTCAGTGCAGAGGCAGCAGGTGGTATTAGGTAGAAAACTGGGTTGCGTAGAGTTCAGGTTATATTGGCGTCTTGGGATTGTTAGTTACTCAAGCAAGTGTAGGTTAGGATTCCATTGGTTTGTAATGATTTTGTTAAAAACTTCATTTTATATGGGAATATTTCCATATTTCACTATTCTTGATTGGATTGGTTGCTTATTTTCTGGCAATACCTTATTTTTTTATTTTTTTTCTTCATCCCCCTTGGCTGGTACTGCAGTTTTGATATGATTCATCACATGCATTTGTCAGTGCAGTCTTCTATTAGTTGTAGTAGTATGGTAGCATGGCAAACTTGTTTTCTTTGTAAAATCATGAATGGCAGTAATAATTGGTCATAACTGCCCACAACATTCTGAAATATCCATCCATTTGCTCCAGTTCCATTTAGTAAAGCCTGAATAGGAAATTTTGTATTAAGTACATGTCGGACAGTTTTAAGTGGATAATTGGATACGTCTTATGGTAGTCAAGTGATTCTGATATTTGATTCTGTAGATCTGCATTGGGATTGACCTTTTACTTTCAGTTCTTTTAGATTTCCCTAGGTAGCTCACAATACTTTTCCAGCAAGGATCAAGTGACATTTTCCTACCTTATTTGTATTTTTGTTGATTCTTTGGTTGCTATAGAAGCTGCCTGGCTTACGCTGGAAAGTAACATGAGATTCCTAATGAATTTGGGAGAAGGTGGTATCTCTCATTGATACACCCCATATTAGTGGTGAGTAGCCTAGTAGGTTTACCTTTTGTGGTTTTATTCTGCAGAATATGCACGACTTGTTCCTGACTTTTTTTTTTTTTTTTTTTTTGTAAAGCATAGGTGATAAATGGGTTAGATGTTGTAAATTTTATTTTGAAAGCTGATGTAGACACTGTTGTGCATAATTTAGGAAGTCCAGAAGTATAATGTGAATGTATTTTTACTGTATTGATAAATGCATGTTTGTATTTTCGTGCTCACACTTCTGGTGATCTTAGTAATATTTCATTACAAGCCAAGAAGGGGTCGGAATCTTAACAAACAAGAACCTAAGTGAAGCACAGAAATGTTGCTTGAGCAACAGTCGTTCCTGCAGCAGTATTTGGCTTTGAATTAAGGGATTGGTTTTTAAAGTTAATTTTCCCCTAATGACAGTTATCTAGCAACCTGCAGCCCAGGTGCTACTACTGAGGAGAAAACCTTTGGACACCCATTGTACAACTTATTAGAATTACTGTTCATTCATTTTTCACATTTCCTGTTAATCCTGTTGGCTCTTTGTGAATAATCTCCACATTGCTGCACACGGCATAGTTAACACACTACTCTTAATGTTGGCAATAAAGTCGGAGGTTAGTTTTAACATTTGGCATTTTGTAGCACATCCTCTTTTAAAAAAAAAGTTCCCTTTTTTTTAAATTCTTCGGTGCATTCTTTGCAAATAGATGGCAAAGAATTGTTTTCTAAATATACATATTGACAGTTTACTATTAAAACAGTTGAGTGTCAGGAACTACATATTCTGTGTACAGGGTGGTCCAGATCTAATTATGCAGATCCAGATTGTCTGGATGACTTTGATTTATGCGGGGACGATTCCAGTTTGGTGCAAAGATCATTCTACATGTCGTCAGTTTGCACACTTCTCGATGGTCCAGGATTTTTCGGGTGATTTTCTATGTAATAACTTAAGTTATAGCGTAATGAAAATTTCATAATTATATCTGGACCACCCTATATAGATGTGGGGAAGATTATTGTGCTAGTGTTTTGGTATTGACTGCTGTGATATTCCACACTCGGGCAACCTCTCTAGTTTGGTCTGATATTGTTTTGGATCTTAAAGTAAGGGTTTTCTCTCTTTGTGGCAGGGAAGTACATAGTTTGAGTACTTCCCATACAAAGACTTGTGTAATGCAGGCAGCTAGCTGCACAGGAAGAAAAAGACAGTGGGTACCTGTCAAGTTACTCTAGATGATGATGATGTTGGTGAACCCAAAGTATAAAGCTAGAGGGCCACCCCTAACTCTATTTTCTGGACTTTTTCTGAATTTGATTGGAGATACCATTGGAACAAGAATTTGGTGATTATGGCAGTGACTGAATCATAAGTTCAAGTATGAGAGGTGTAGTATTGCATTGGAACTAAAATTTGGTACCAACTTTCAGACCTCTCAGTACCAAAACAGTTCAAAAGTGGATAACAAGCCCCTGCCATCACCATCCCCTCCTTAAAAACCAAGGCTGTGGAGTCAGAGTCGGAGACAATTTTGGGTACCTGGAGTCAGAGTCAGCAAAAAGTTAACCGACTCTGACTCCTACTAAATTTAAATGGGAATTAAAATAGTAAGTTGAAATGTCCCAATTCACAGTCATAATGAACTACTTCTCTGCTGTAAGAATAAAGCCCAATGCATGCAGTGCATAATGTTACCACAAAACGAACATGTCAAGTAACCATGAAGCATGCTTTTCATTGACTGTATGCGTCACTATATGGGATGTAATGCACGGGTAAGGTGCGGCACCACTTTCCATTGTGTCGTGTTCCACTGTTACAGGGAACTGTGAATCTAGCCTAAAGCCCCCCATTCATTTACAGATGCACTGCCGATTTTTTTCGGCCGTTCAATGAGTCATCACGCGTCAAATGCCTGAAAAATCATCTGGTGTGTTCTCCGCTCAGTCGGCTCCCCTTCACTATGCGCTAGTGAAGGGGCCGAAGGAGCCGAGAACACAGATCTCCCTACCTGTCTCCAGCAGAGGCTCGTTCTGCTGATCAGCTGGCCGGTGAGTGACACAATGCACTAAACTGCCGACAGAGGAGACAGCCACTGCAGCAGACAGAGGCATCACATTACTTTGGATGGGGGCGGTGGTCGAGATTTTCGGCAAGCTGGATCTGCCCGTCCATGTGGACACCCGAAATCTTCGGCCGCCAATCAATTGTGTTTGTCTTTAATCTGGCATTATAGTAGAGTGTTGGCTTCCTAGCCAGTAGTTCTGTGGTGAAATGACATGTATGTTGCCTTCCTTTCCTTCAATGGATGTAGAAAATACATTAGCATAGTATATACATACAGAGGAGTTGGAGTCAGAAGATTTAGAAACTGAGGAGTCGGGAGTCGTAGCATTTATCTACCGACTCCACAGCCCTGTTAAAAACGGCTGTGTCCGTGCTGCTTCATTTCCCCATCCAGCAAACACATGGGCCTCCCTGCTCCACTGCACAATCTCATGTCTCCGCTGCTCAGCCACACTCCACAAATGATTAATAAGATTGTCTGGTTTGTGTGTGGTGTGCTGTGTTCACTCTTTTCCCTTTAGTGTTATGTACATTTATAAACATTAGAATAGAAGGAGCTGTCCCCCTTCGTGATCTAAGCAAGATAGACCATTACATTAATATACATATTATAAGACCAGTTTTCCCCCCTTGAAGTTCCGATCATGCTATTAAACTATTGAGTGGTTGAAAACTACAGGTTGATGTTTAGTTGTGCGTGTGTGGGTGTTTTTTTTTTTTTTGTGCCAAAAATACAGAATTTCAGGAAACTGAGTTGTTTAGTGAATTTCTATTCTGCTTCATTTTGATGAACAGACTGCTGCCAATTTGTCTGTTAATTTAAAGAAATAAACAATCAGTGGTTTAGTGAGGGCTGACTTCCTTTAAACCTAAAACTGAAAAGCAAAAATTTGTTGCATGTACACGCGTGCGCACACACAGATTACAGACAGTGCTCAATGGTAAATTGAGCATTTATTAAAATCCGCTGTAGATGTCTCTTTTCAGTGTTCGAGAGGTGGAAGCCATTTCAACAGAAAAATTGGGATTTTCGCTAGACAGTTCACTTTTTTTACATTCTCTTAATGGTCTTCTATAAAATGTATACAATGGTACCTCTGCATACATCCTTAATCCGTTCCAGATCCTTTGACTTATACCAAACAGGACGTATACCAAACAAATTTTTCCCATAAGAAATAAAGGGAAAATGATTAATCTGTTCCCATGAAAAAAAATCCTATTGGCATATTATACATTGATGGGGTTGTATAAAATAATTTAAACACTGCTTAATACTAAAATACATAAATGCTAAAGCAATTAGATGAAATAAATAAATATTTAACCTCACTTTTTAATAACGTCTTTGTTTTTCACAATCGTAGATACCATTGTTCTCGGCATATGGTATGCAGCAGCCATGTCCCGGATACGCATTCCACCTTAATACTTCAACAATCAATTCAAATTTAAGTGAAAATTCAGTTATAACATGGGTTGTTCAGTGAGTGCTAGCAACTGGCGTACTGATGCTTGTGGGCAGTTGTGACTTTGTCTCGAGCGGTAAACAAGGGCAGCGTGCGGTGTTCTAGCACGCGAGTCGTATTCCAAACAAAGGTCGTATACCAAGGAAAAGTTTGTGTCCAAACAGGACGTATAGCAAGTTGGACTTATTCCAAAGCTGACGTATACGAAGGTACCACTGTATTTCAGAAAGCAAATATGTTTCAAGTCCTGGCTTAGAAAAAGTGGAGTATTGTCGAGTAATTTGGAGTAATGTTGGTATCCAGTTTAAAGCCATAAATGGTTCTTTTAGAGTAGATCTCTTCTAACCTCGGTTATCACGTTTTCTGCCTTTTTCTCCAGAGCCGCCTTCGTGAACATGCACAGATGTTTATGTATTGCCATTACTTTAATGCTTGTTGTATCAGCCCATCACTGTAGAAAAGAGTAGAGTTGTAGATGGAAAAGACATGGTGATAATGCAAATTCAAATAAGTAGTCACACCTCGTACCAAAGTCTGTTTCAGAACTTTTGAGATACCGGTCCTAATGACTTTTTTTTTTTGTTTATTTTTTTTTTTTTTTTTTCTCTCCATGTCGTGTGTGCCGTTTTCTTTTCTGTGATCAGATTTCTTGGGATCCTAACCTGAGTAACTCAACAAATATGTAGTGGAGTAATACTGGAAGCCCAGACAGACGCTGAAGAGCATTCTTCTGCCAATGAGAAGTGTTTTTGACCCCGGAGAGGGAAGTATCTATCTCATAAATAATGTGTATATTTTTGTTTGTTTACTTTGCAGGAACCTTTAAACTGACGATAGAATTTACAGAAGAATATCCCAACAAACCTCCAACAGTTCGATTTGTTTCAAAAATGTTTCATCCAAATGGTATGTTGCACTATGGAATAGTAATAGTCGTCTGGTACAGTTGGTTTCTGGCCATTTCCACATTTTTGAGGCATTCACTTTTTTTTATGAGTGAATTTTAAATAATTCCGTGGTCTTGAATCGTTCTATTTAGTCTCAAAATAAAGAAATAGTATTTGTTAAATGATTTTTCCACCAACAAGTTTAACCTTTTCAGTTCAATCTTGCTTTTACAAATGCAAATCAATGAAGAAAAATACACATTTTTAAAAAATGACAAAAATGGCTTGTCTTACCTGAGATGCAGTTAATCAAATTTATACTTTTGAAACTTCAGACATATTGTGTATATACCTAACCTTCAGTCATTATGACTGACTCTTGGCATGGTGGTCTGCACTGTCCCATTTGCTGTGTAATCCTGAACAATTTGTGTGTTTTGTAAATGAAAATTGCTACTCCATTAACATGTCCTGTTGAGGTAAAAGGGCAGAAAGTGCTGCATTTTGCCATGTCTAGTATTCTCGTCAGTAGTTCTTGGATAGTGGTTTAGGATCAGACTCTGGGCAGTGTTCTTGTACCCTGTACTGCTCAGGTGGTTTTGCCTGGTGTTGGGTGGGTATCTGTGTGTCTCCCTAGAGCATATTTAATAAGCCTGCTAGTCTACACTGCATGCTTGCCATCCTTCAGTCCTTTCTTTTACTCTCCACTTTTTTTTTTTTTTTTTCTTTCTATCCCAAGTCTTTGCCATATCAAAATGTCATTCACTTCACTTTTGGTATGTAAAGCTTAAAGGTAAATTTAACAACTTATCAATTCTTGTTCATGTAAATTTAGTTGTTGCCCCCATATATTAATCTCTTCCAAGGTGGATTTTGATAAATCAGAGTTGAAAGGCTAAAACGTTCTGTCGATGATTTTAAAAAGAAAAAAGAAGTCCTTTGTTGTGGAGTTTTGGCTTTTATTTCCTAGATGCCAGGAAAGATTGCAAAATTAAGAGGTCTGTGCATGCATGGCATCAAATACCAGCCATTGCTGTTGCCAAGCAGGATTACGTTTTTCATCCATCTATGAAAACAAGCTAACTTTGTACTAGAGTTTAACTGCGTCGCTAGTTCAACATGTAATGCAAACCTTGTGAATTTCCTATCAAAGCAACTAGTTGGTATTATGCAGTTCATCCAGTCTCAGACATTTTGACAACTTTGAGTTAGTGTAAATTTTCCCTAAGCAGAATAATTAAAGCAGCCTAGTAATAGATGTTATGAAGTTGTCAATCATTCCATGTTGGGTTCCTCAAAGAATAGGCACTACAACATCTCGGCACCCTTCTGCTCTGTCAGGGAGGGGAACTTGCCAAGTTTCATGAATCTTGTGCTTACAAGCCATTCACATTTCCATATACTGTACAGCACCATAGTTACTTTGAGCCTCTGTGGTCTTGTCACTTCATTGCCGAGCTGCTGTTGCTCCTCGATGCTTCACAGTACCTGCACACGCAGTTGAGCAGGACAGTCTGATATGAGCATCTGAGGGGACTGACCAAGTCAACCCTGCAGAGAAATCAAATGGCAAAGCAGATGCTAGATGTCACCTTTTGGTCTTTTGCCTGCCGTACCATTGAGGGAGAAGACTGTGCGGAGCAGCATAGACTTCTCGAGTTATTTAAAGTGATGGCGGTGTTTTGGAGGAAGTGGGAATATCTTCCAGAACCAATTTATCCTTGAAAGAAGGAAAGTTTATTTTCATCTTTCTTTACTAAATGTTTGTGTAAAGTTTTCATATGTAACTATTGATCATTTTTGCTTCTTTATCTCGAGTCATTGCTTTTTTGGACCGTTGCATGACACTGAAGTACAACTCTTGTTTCTGACATTTTGCTGCAATAGAACAGCTCTTTGTGCACCTTCCTTAAATGTCTGTCTGTGCCTCTCACTTACACTGGTAACAATCGGTGAGGCTTAAACAGCAGAGCCTCGATCTTTGGTTGGGGTATCCACATATTTGGACACGTAGTATTTGTGTACAAGTGGACTTTGAGATCTGCCACCTTAAGGGTAGTGGCTAATGCTATCCTGTAGCTCTGCATATAACTCTGAATTAAGTGGCTTTGAAGATATTCCATTTAAATGTTTTGTTTTTACATGTGTAAAATGTAACTATACACACAGCAGCATGTACAGAATGTGATTGCAAAGGTGCAAGTTGCAGGTTAAAGAGACAAGGCAATCGAAGTCAACAATGTAGTGTGCCACTGCAGTATGGCACCTTGGAACAGGTGCCAGCTTAGAAGGGATTTTGAAAGCAACTTGGGAACAGTCCAGAAGCAAATCCCAGTTCGTTCTTATGGTTTCAGTCCCCTCCCATGGCACCCACCTTGCATGCTGTTTGTTGCAATGCATAAATAAATACTTTAGGTTTTAAATTCTGTTTGTAGTTTTGCCATTAAATCTGTAGCAGGCCTATTTTAGGACAAGTTAGAATGTGCACAAAATGAATGTTTTGCTCATATGGACAATTGAGTCATGTCGTCTATAGTGAATGGGCACTGTTTTCAGAAAGATTCATATTTTAACTGTAATAGTAAAATGTCCTTTAATGTTTTCTGATTTAAATGTTTGTTTTTTGTAGTATATGCAGATGGCAGTATATGTCTGGATATTCTACAGAACCGCTGGAGTCCAACCTATGATGTTTCTTCAATTTTAACTTCTATACAGGTAGGTAGTGCTTGTTGATGTTACATTGAAATTGCTGTGCAGCGCTGAATTACAGTGGGTACGGAAAGTATTCAGACCCCCTTCAATGTTATATTGCAGCCATTTGCTAAAATCATTTTAAATTTTTTTTCCTCATTAATGTACACACAGCACCCCATATTGACAGACAAAATACAGCCATGAGTCTTGGGAAATATGCAACAAGTTTTTCACACCTGGATTTGGGGATCCTCTGCCATTCCTCCTTGCAGATCCTCTCCAGTTCTGTCAGGTTGGTTGGTAAACGTTGGTGGACAGCCATTTTTAGGTCTCTCCAGAGATGCTCAATTGGGTTTAAGTCAGGGCTCTGGCTGGGCCATTCAAGAACAGTCAGAGAGTTGTTGTGAAGCCACTCCTTCGTTACTATAGCTGTGTGCTTAGGGTCATTGTCTTGTTGGAAGCTAAACCTTCGGCCCAGTCTGTGGTCCTTAGCACTCTGGAGAAGGTTTTTGTCCAGGATATTCCTGTACTTGGCCGCATTCATCTTTCCCTTGATTGCAACCAGTCGTCCTGGCCCTGCAGCTGAAAAACACCCCCACAGCATGATGCTGCCACCACCATGCTTCACTGTGGGGACTGTATTGGACAAGTGATGAGCAGTGCCTGGTTGTCTCCACACATACCGCTTAGAATTAAGGCCAAAAAGTTCTATCTTGGTCTCATCAGACCAGAGAATCTTATTTCTCACCATCTCGGAGTCCTTCAGCTCTTTTTTTTTTTAGCAAACTCCATGCGGGCTGTTGTGTCTTGCACTGAGGAGAGGCTTCTGACAGACCACTCTGCCATAAAGCCCTGACTGGTGGAGGGCTGCAGTGATGGTTGACTTTCTACAACTTTCTCCCATCTCCTGACTGCATCTGTGGAGCTCAGCCAGTGATCTTTGGGTTCTTCTTTACCTCTCTCACCAAGGCTATTCTCCCCCGGTAGCTCAGCTTGCCCGCACGGCCAGCTCTAGGAAGGGTTCTGGTCGTCCCAAACGTCTTCCATTTTTAAGGATTATGGAGGCCACTGTGCTCTTGGGAACTTTAAGTGCAGCAGAATTTTTTTGTAACCTTGGCCAGATCTATGCCTTGCCACAATTCTGTCTCTGAGCTCTTCAGGCAGTTCCTTTGACCTCATGATTCTCATTTGCTCTGACATGCATTGTGAGCTGCAAGGTCTTATATAGACAGGTGTGTGGCTTTCCTAATCAAGTCCAATCAGTATAATCACACACAGCTGGACTCAAATGAAGGTGAGCTCCAGGATGTTTAGAAGAAATGGAAAGCACCCGAGTTAAATATAGGAGTGTCACAGCAAAGGGTCTGAATACTTAGGACCATGTGATATTTCAGTTTCTTTTTTAATAAATCTGCAATAATTTCAAAATTTCTTTGTCTGTCAATATGGGATGCTGTGTGTACATTAATGAGGAAAAAATTAATTTAAATGATATAACAGAGTGAAACATTGAAGGGGCTCTGAATACTTTCCGTACCCACTGTAAATCATACTTTCAGATTTCCTCCTTGGTATGTCAGTCTCATTTAGCTTCAGACAAGAATTCTGCTATTCTCCAGAGACACACTTTTGGCGGTGTCACATTAAACAGAGTGGCTCAATACCTCAGATTGTGACAATGAAAGCAAAAGCTCTGTGTGGCGGTTTTTTTAAATGATGAACTAGATTTAGTTTTGATGCTCGTGTATAGATTTGAGCGATGTGGAATTTAAAATGCCCCCTTTTTGTTAGTGTAAATGGTCTCCAACATTTCTCTCATTTCAACAGTCACTATTGGATGAGCCAAATCCCAACAGTCCAGCAAACAGCCAGGCAGCTCAACTTTACCAAGAAAACAAACGTGAATATGAAAAGCGGGTTTCTGCAATCGTGGAACAGAGCTGGCGTGATTGTTGACCAAGGCCTAAGAATATGAACACTTTCTGGGCTCAAGATGGAGAAAACATAAATGAAGTGTTTTGAATCTTCCTTCTAGCATCAGATGACATTAATTGTTGCAACTTTAGAGTGCTGTTCTGCCATCCATTCCCTCCCTCTACCTCATTCATGAAGCTTTCCCTGGACAAGATTACATCTGCATTGACGTAAATGTACCATACTTGGGTTACATGCAAGAAACATTTATTTTACTTTGTCTTTTTTATGTATTGGTGTGCCCCTTCAATCAAGTGTTTACACGTATATGATGTTTAGTTTCATATATTCCACAGTATCTGTGTGTCCTTGTATTATCTGTTTAGGTTCAGTTGCTGTTTGACATTCAGTATCTGTACAAAATATTCACTTAATTTGCTGATCATGGCTATAGGGCTTTTGGAGAGTAAGGTGCCTCTTGTGGTGTTGGTCCGCTACCGTGGCTACTTTCTGGAGTGAAGTAACCACCAGGAAAAACGCTGAAACGAGCTGTGATGAAAGCGTGAGTGTTAATGGACGAAGAAGAAGCCCGTTGCAGAAGATGAATCACTGAATGCAATTTTCATTTTAGTTTTTCCAGGAATGATTAAAGTGTGTGTGTGTGTGTGTGTGTGTGTGCGCGCGCGAGTTCTGTACCTGCTCAGTTTTTATATTGACTTTGTTCTGTACTTTCTGCAGTTCAGACTTGTTTTGTTAAAAGGGGAGGTAAGAGTATACATGTTCAGTTACATTTATCAGGCTCATTTACAGATATGCAATTACACTGACGTGACAAATTGTTTACTTATTTATTTTTTTCTTTTGAACAGCACAGCTTTGCACTAGTAGCCCTTGTAAGAAACTGTACATTTTCTCACTTGTAAATAAAATCTGTAAATTGAAGTCTAATTATTGACTCAACCTTTTTGGGGTTTGTAGGTGGATATGAATTTAGTTTGCCTTTCATACATTTCTGTGCCATCTTCATCTTGCAGCAGTTCAGCATCACTACTGCAGTTATGTTTAAATATTAAAATATGCCTAATGTTTGGGACAAAGACACATTTTACTTGATTTACCCCTCTGCTCAAGTCTGTAGTTGCCACTGATCAACAGCAGGACAGGAGATGTGCCAGTGAAAGTCAAATCATTATGAGGCTAGAAAAGCAAAAATAAAACAATTAGAACGACATTGGTAAAAGAAGCTGTGTTCAATATCCTCTAATGAAAGAACACACTAGTGCACTCCATACTTGCAAAGGGATTGGTAGGCCTAGGAAGACCTCCACTGCTAATGGAGAGATCCTCCATATGGTAAAGAAAAAAGCCCCAAATGCTTGTCTGCCAGATCAGAAGACAAGACACAGATGTGCCAGAGGCACAGCAGGATGCAGACCATGACTTAGACACGTAAATAGGCTGGCCATATCATCCCATCTGGGGAAGGGGGTCTTGACTTGGGCACGGACTTGCCATTCATTGACAATGTAACTGCTGATGGCAGTGTCACAGTGAACACTGGGATGTATAGGACCATCACATCTGCTGAAGTAAAAGTTAGGTGCTTCATGCTACACCAAGATAACCCAACATTCTAAGACAACAGGAGCCTCATGTACAACACTGTGCATAGAATTTGCACTATAACATGACGTAAGCACAAAAGATGAAATGTGCTTGCGCACAGAAAAATCCAGATTCAGGAATCTGTGCGCACTCCAACTTCCACGATCTTCCTGCTCCATAAATCCCAGTCAGCGTGAAAAGTAACACACGTGCACGCGCCTTCTGTCCCGCCCCAGTTCCTCCCAGAATTCTGCCTCTTTGAATATGCAAATCAATATAAATAGACCTTAAACTCAGCCTTCTGGGAAAATACAAGAATTTCAGCGAATACGAAGTGGAGGCAAAGGAAATGCATACTATTTGTTGGTTTAAACAGTGGAATAATCAACAAATAGAAGTTGATTGAGTGTCGGAGAAATTCAAAAGCTCAAAGTCACACAGTGACAAAATAAAAAAGAAGTCGCTGTGAAAAGGTGAGTTGTAGCCCACCATCTGAAATTATTAGGGTACAGACAAAAAAATAGGCACACAGTGGGGAAAAAGAGCACAAAATGTCAACTAGAAAATCGAAATTTCCACTTTAATCACGTAGTTTATTTTGTCATTAAAGTAGAACATCATAAACTTCATCTTAAAATCATTTAATTTACTACTTTCTAAAATCCCATCATAACTAAAGTAGCACGTTAAATGTTTTGTTTTGTATTTGATCTTCAATGTGCTCTATGTGTGTGTGAATCACTACGTGCTTCCAGGCTTTCTCTTTCTCCGACTGGACACAGAATCCATTACATTCGTGATATTACATCTCTGAATAATTAAAATACTGAGATGTATACTTGATATTTTCATGATGATTGGAATGAAACCACGTTATTAACAACACGATGGCGCAGTGATTGTTCATGTTTCACACAAGATGCCGCTGCACCATGCGCGACCTTCGATGAAATAATTTATTGCAGCAGTATGTCTCTTTCAAACGTACTAACCTTCAATTCCTGTCCTTACTTTTCTTTCTTTCTCCAAATACCCAATCGCCACACATTCAGCTCTGTAATAGACATTAAGCCATCTGTAAGCTTACAATGACGATTCTTCAAAACTTTTAAGGAACATTGAAATATCTTCATAGTACGTGTTTTATTATTCTGTCTATCTGTCCTTCCAGTGTCGCGTCAGTCTCGGCAAATATACAGCACGAGGCAGGAACAATACATGAACTTGCTAGCGCTGCGGCACCGTGTCATCACATGTTAATTATTAACAATACAGATTATTTAAATTAAGTTAAAGTTTTATATCTGTATAATATAATCAGCATATTTTGCTGCATTTTACCTTAAAAATGATACCGTCATCATATGTAAATACGCACTTTATAAAGTGGCTCAAGTTGTGCGATATTATAACTATAGTGTAAGTTTACAGTGGGGTGATTGTACTTATAAGTCCGAACAGTTCTACAAGGAGCATTGATTGAGTGCATTTATAGTTCTTGGGATATAACTGTTTCTGAACCGCGAGGTCCGTACAGGAAAGGCTTTAAAACGTTTTGCCGTGGCTGAGACAGCGTGTGCTTAATGCCGTATACCGAGAATTCTCTTTCCGATCAGCTGCTGCTGTGATTCACACTCAGATACAGTGATATCAATACTCCGAGTCGTGCAGTGAGAGTAATATGGAAAAAGATGATCCGCTGTGGCAACTCCTAACGGGAGCAGCTGAAAGAAGAAGAAGAAGAAGAAGAAGTGAGAGTAACAACGCTAAAGCAGTTATGGTATTTGGAATACTATTGCTGTTCCCTCTACCATTATATTGTTACAAGTTAATTACAATCAGATGTGTTACACTAATAAACAATATGTGGTTAGTTTCAGTGTATTTATAAAGCCGCGTCAGGAAAATAAGGTGTAACCACACAGGAACAGTAGCACTGCTTTGACGCTGGGTGCTGCCAGTCTGCAAAACCGAGTGGAGAACTTGCGTACGACAAGGCATGAGGTACCGTGGAAAAGTGCGTGGATTTACGCGAAGTGTAGGTTTTATACATCGCGATTTGAACGTGGAAAAGTTCTTACGCAACATTTCTGTGCGTACGCACCGTTTATACATGAGGCCCCAGGTCTTTCAAAGCTAAACTGAAAATTCCTGACTAGCCAAGCAAGTTAGCAGCAGGCTTTCCATAGGCTGAAGAGAAAACTTGAAGGGACAAGCAGGAGCTGGCGATGGCCACATTAGAGGCTTGGCAGAGCATCACCAGAGAAGATCCTCGGCATATGGTGATGTCTATGAATCACAGACTTCAGTCATTGCATACAAAGGATATGCAACAAAGTCCTACTAAATATGAGTGCTTTAACATACCTGCCATCGCTGTGCCCCAAACATAGCTGTCCCCTGAAATTGGGGAACCACGTAAAGAAGGTGTCATTTCGACATGCTGCGACCACAAAGCACATGGCCTTAAATTAAAATCTGCAATGCGCACTCGTAATTCTGTCTGAATTGTTTGATTTGGAATTTCAAACACTGGAGCAGAGGTGTGAATCAAAGGGAAAAAAAAAAAAAGTGCTTTTTGTCCTAAATGTTATGGAGGGCACTGTATGTGAAAAGTCACGCTTTGACAACAGAGCACAAAACTAAAGTTGCATATCATAGACATTCTTTATGTAAACAAAGTCCATACATTTCTTGTACTTTAAAAAAGTGGGCCACACAATGTTAAAATGCAGTGTTTTACGCAAACAAACTGACTCCTGTACTTTCATTATTTTTCATAAGCAGGAAAACCAAGTATCTCTTGGGAGGAGACTGCATGAGAAACCGAGCATTGATGAACAGTGATGTGCACATTTATTATTTGTTGTACAGTAAACACCTGTCACTGTCACGTCTCTCCTGCTCCTTAATTTAAAGCATCAGAGCTTTGTTAAGGAAATATTAGCACGTTCAAAATACAGAAAATTCTACATGTGCTCTCTGCAAATTGCCAGAACAAAGCGAAACAGAGGGTGCCTGTGGAGCTGCCTTTTCAAAATGACGCGTATAACAGGATACTGCTGGCTCACTTTATACTACACAAAGGCGGCAACACAAGGAGCTCCTTTGCATGTGGTCTCCCTGCTCAAAATACCTCAAGCACAACCAACGATTCAGCAATCTACAAAAAGCTGGTTAAGCCATACCTGACGAACATGATTGGGGGGACAAAATGGTCTACAAGGAAAAAAGGGATATACAGAAATCAACCTGCCATGAACAGATAATGTTAAAAAAAGGAACAAGAAATGCAGTGGTGCTCTCAAATCATGACAGACTGGGCTGTGGTTTTACAAGTTCATATCTGCCAACTTGCCCTTCCTGTAAAAGCTGATCAATCAACTGTTCTTTCTGAACTTTTCGTCCCACTATTAAGAACCGCTGCATCCCCTGGCCATACGACTTGCTCCGGAGTCCATACTTGTGTGCAATCTGATGAATCTGTTTTCGCTCATCATTTGTCAGTTCTGTTGAAAACCGCAGTTCATCTTGTCGTTCTGAATGAACATAGTTCTTGATGATCTCCTCAATGTCTCTCTTGTTCAGTCGATTGCCACCCCTCTCTACCTCTAAACCAAGTCCTTGCCTGGTAAACTGTTCTTTCACTTTGATTGGTTCGGCAATTCCCTCCCCTTCTCGCCCCAGACCACCCCCTTTCCAGCCCATCTTGCGTAGCAGTTGGTTACCAATGTTGTCCTCCTTGATCTCCTGTTTCATTGCTTCCTCAGATGAGATGCCTCGGATCTGATTGCGAGAGATTGCATCTACGTCATCTTTCCATAGGTTGGACTTCACAACTGGTTGGGTCTGCCTCAACTTGGACAAAGCATTCTCTGCAGCAATATGCTTGACAATTTTTTTTTGACCTATCCCGGAAGCAATAAATTGACCCTCCAAGTACACTTCACACTTCCAGCTGCTGTCTGGTAGAACTATAAACTTGTATTCAGCGGCCATTTTATTAAACTGGGCTGTGTCATTGATAATACAGATTGCATTGTCAGAATTTTCGAGAATGACCACTTCATTAACTTGTCGTTTGCGGCCTTCTGGTAGTGGTGGCTGTGATTGCAGGAGCTCCGGTTGTTGAAAATGTTGTTGAGGCATCTCAACTTTATGAATGCCCGACTGAATTGTCCGTAACTTCTGTAGTACGGCTTCTGCAGCTTTATGCTTGGCGGTCTTCTTGTTTCCCGTTGCTTGTGCTACCAACTCCTCTTGAAGGTAGATACTGCACTGCCAAACATTCGAACACGCCAGCATGTCAAACCTGTACTCGATCTTCATCCGGTTGAAAGCGGCAGAGTTGTTCAGAATACATATGGCATCGAGTGCGTTTTCGACAACGACAAACTCGGTCCAGTGTTTTCTTCGGTCCAGTTCTACTGGGCCTCGAGAAGCAGATGTCGATTTCTCCTCAGGATTACGTAACGCAGGTGGAAAACTTGAAGTTCGCACATCCTTCTGACATACCACAAAGTCATTAATGTAGGTGTGTTTATATTTGCGCCGAACAACTTGCACTTCCACTGGCTTCAGTAACAGCTTGTAGGCCTGCTCAGAGGCACGGTCCCGCGCTCCATTTTTGCTGCCCGAGTAGCCAGTCGCTAAGTACACACACTGACATCTTAATTCACATGCATAGCCTTCTATTGGAAGTTTTCTGTTTTTTGGGAGGTCTGTTGGGGGAATCTCTTTTAGAGGCACATAGAAATATTCGGGGTTCGTTTTACAGGCTTGGATGCAGCGGCTCAAGATGAAATTATAATTTACGTTCTCGCCAGAGTGCGTTGTAGTACCTGGCTCGCTTACAGAAACAGAGACGGCAGAGGAGAGTCTTCTGATCAGATTCTGTTTGTCTTCCAGAATAACTGTTGGAACAGGCAGAAGCTGTGGCAGCTCCAGTTCAGGTGGCCGGGAGCTTGGCGGAGTTGTGCTGGTCCTCTTGTCCTTGTTACCACTGGCGTCGAGCTTCCCCTCCTTTACAAAACCCAGGCCCCTGTGAGCATCTTTGTTTCCTACTCTGCTGTCTTGAATCCACTCATATCCTTTTGCTTTATGAGCTTCAAATTTGGCGGTGTACTCCTGCTGTAATTTTGTCATAAAGTTCGAGGAGGTGCTCCCACCCTGGATACAGAAACTATCATCAAAACTGTCATAAATAAAAGGAGAAGAGTTCTGCAGTGGTGGTACTGGTGCAGTTTGGTTACAGCAGGCACTCTTCGAAGACAAATTGTCCAAACCCGAGTGATTTAAAGCAGCCTCTCCTTGCTTCTTAAGGTCTTTTGCATTTTCCTTTTCTTCAGTACCAGTACTGCTTACAAAATGGACAGGCTCGAACCGAGGCCGAGGACCACATTTTGACTGCAGGCTCTGTTTTTTTGCAGGCTCTTCACCTGTAAGGGTGACATAAACATATTTTGGTTAAGGTAAAATGTACCCAGAGTATTTGAGCTTTTTCTTTCTCTGCTGTCAAGCCCATAACCCTCCCAATACTGACTTCAGATTATTTTAGAAGGTGGGGGAATCAATGATGGCTTCACTGCTTTGATGCCGACCTAGATGGCCGAATTGATGGAATGCTGGTCTAGAAGCTGCACAAGTACCCGCATTCAGACACTCCTGCACTTTAAAAACTCAACAAGTGACAAACGTGGTGACCTGATAGCCAGTGGGATAACCAGAAATGGAGAGAGAAAAAACTCAAACTAAACTGCCAAGGTCTGTCCGTACTGGGGCTGGAACCTTGGTCTTGATTTTAATCGAATGCTTATGACCCGATACGCACTGGATAATCAACAAATCTGAAGTAGTGCTAGCTTCGGTAATGTGAGCCGAGCTTGTGGGTTTCTTAAGGCAAACTGATCAAGAAGGTGAAAGGGCAAGAAGAATAAGGAAAGCAGCGACATCTGCCGAGTGTAAAGCAAATTCCATGACAGCTGCAGCTTTCAAGCACATATGGCGCAGCAATTTGATGGGACTCGCAAACCCCTGGGGCTGGAACTGTGATCTTGGTGTTAATCGAATGCTTATGAGCGGATATGCACTGGTTAATTCACAAATTTGAAGAAGTGGCAAACTCAAGAAAGTAAAGTTACCAAGAAAGAAAAACATCTGCTGAGCATCTTACTGTCGGGAAGCAAGGATTAGTGTAATGCAATCTCGATATTTGCAAGCCCATCTATTGATAATCGTCCTGGACACACTACATTAAATTCATTATCAAGTATTGTGTTTATTGATCATCATCCGTGACGAAGAACACAGTAAGCAGGAAAAAACAGCAGCGACATCTGCCAACAGCATAATACAGGATAAAGAATGAAAGAAGAACAAGGGAGAAATACATGCCAACAATTACGACTTTCGAAATCCCCAATCACCAATGTGATTGCTCTGCAGCTGTATTTTCTCATGTCTCACCAAATGAAGTGTCCACCTTAATTTGATGCTCGGAGGTCCACATATTTCCCAGTTTACACTGCAATGAAAGGCTACAGCCAAGGTGTGCACATTAAGGAGCAGCTACAATCTACGACTCTGCGAGAGCAAATCAGTGAGTAAAAACCTCTTCGTTAACGTGAATCTTCACACACAGTTACCACGACTTTAAATGGGAAATAACTTTTAGAATGCTCCTTGGTTCCAAAAATGGTTACCATTTTTGCTCAAAATAACAAAAATAATACATTTATATAACGCCTTTCCAAAATATATGAAATTTGGGCAGAATGATTTTAATAACATTAGTTTTCAAAACAAACCCTAACAAGATCTTTTCCCTTTTTTAAACGCACCTGCTCACTTACACTCTTTACATTCAAAGAAATGGCCTTTCAATCTTTCTTGTGCTCTTCTAACTCTTTCACAGTCTTTATTGGGAATCATGACGCAATGTGAGAAAACACACGAGTAACAAAATGGGTGAACTGAGCATCAGCTGTGACAGACTGAGCATCAATATCTACTGCTACACAGGCTGAAACGAGGCGGACTTGAGGACTATGAAGACATCGATCTGGGTGTGCATTTGAAAAATCGGTCTTCATAACCACAAAAATTAGGATTCAATCTGGTTTGTAAAATGAAAAGACAACTGCATTCATACACCTGCATGGCAGTGAGGTTATAGTCGAGCAGCACGCGATGCAGAGAGAAAGCGTACTCTAGTGAGGCTGAGATACTGGGAGAGTGTAGTAAGAAGTACCAGAATGCCCTGCAATGACATGATATGGGAGTACAAGTCTTGTGTACCATTAATGCAATGGTTGTCAATGTCATCAAACCCCGGCTGCTTTATCAGCACTGACTGTGGTGCTTGCACCTAGCTGTTTGTCTTCTTACTGACATGAAGGTGGACTGGTGGTAAACCGTGCAACAAGTTTTTCAATATTTTAGGTTTTGTAAAAGAAGATTGTGAGTTTTTTTTTTTTTTAAATGCTGCATTTAAAGCAGAAGGGTTTGTTTGTTCTGTTGCAGTTTCCTCTCCCCCTCTTTGTTCCTGCTGGGGCTGTGACTGTATGCAAGTGGAAGCCCACAAGTGCTTTTCATGTTGTTTCAGTAATTTACTTTTACAGAGTAATTTGAATGGACATTTTGATATTCTTGTGAGTTAACGTGACTACAGTTACAGTTAAGTACTCTGCATTCTTCTCCAGCTCCTGACGTTACTGTTATTTTAAAAGCCTTTCAGAGGTGTGCATTCCAGGTATGTGAAATCCCTCAGCAGAACAGAATGGCTTAGCATCTTCAATTTTGGTGAAATTTCTCCCCTTATTTATAATTAACCAACTTCTGTATGTATTTTTTATGAGACTATGTGCTTTCATTTTCATATTAAAGACACAAACTTCATATTTGGGGACTGCATATTCTTTTCACTTATGAATCCACATTAGAACAATAATTAAGTTTTAAGTATAGCCCCTTCTTACACAGGTCACTTGCTTTTTTTTTTTTTTGTTCTTTATTTCACCTTATACAATTTCTTATTAGGAATTTGTTAAGTTTTCTCATACCCCTTGGTGTCAAAGCGCAGGGTCAGCCATTGTACAGCACCCCTGGAGCAATTGAAGGTTAAGGGTCTTGCTCAAGGGCCCAGCAGAGTAGGATCTCTTTTGGCTGTGAGGGAAGATTCGAACCGGCAACCTTCTGGATACCAGTGCAGATCCTTAGCCTCCGAGCCACCACTCCAGCCTAAATTCATGGTGTTTGCTAAAATGCAAGGTGAGTGCATGTGGGTGTAAACTAAGAACTGTTGTATTCTTCTTTTTGTAAAATACATCTAATCTAGCTGAATAAAGCTCACCCATCCACTGCTCAAATTCCCGGCTATTCCCGTTTCTTACATGTTGAAATATGGCAAAAAAAACAAAAAAAACAAAACAAAACAGGCAGAATCGGCCACATATTAACAAGCTTCTTTATAATCCACACTGCGTTTGCTGTGCTAAGAAAGCAAGAAAGCCAGAGAGAGCACAGAAGTTTACATTTACATATTTCTGGCTGTTTGTTATGTTAATGTTAACCAAATACCTTGGATTTTAAAATCCCAAATACAATACACACCCATACAGGTCAGAGATTACTGCATTTCCAGTAATATATCTTGGAGGGAACACCCTAGGGGGTGCTGGGTTGGGTCATTTTGGGTGTGTTATAATGAGGATTCATACAGATCATGACTTTGTATTGGTATCAAATTATAAGATTAGAAAATGGACTAGCAACAAAAATAAATGTCTAACAACAAGAAACAATATGTTAGTAATTTAGTTTACTCATTCAAACATGCCATCCTCATTTCTCTAACATCTTCTAAACAAGAGCAACTCAGCATGCGCTACAGAAAAAATAAAAATACACTTCATTCTGTGTCACTGTGGCTCTGCTCTGGTTGAGGACTTGTGTTTTTTTGGTGACCCCCGTTTTCTCAGCACTTTTCTCATTGTGCAAGCACATCAAACATTGTAAAAAGCACCAATTCTTAGTATTGATTGTTAGTGTAAACTTATTTAATATGATACTAAGTTAAACGATATGCAGGTAAATAATAGTATTGGCTTTTTTTAAATACAACACTACATTTTCGCTTCAGATTTATTGTCACATGTACATAGTACAATGATACTCCAATATTGACATTTGACCAACGCATACCACATCACCACTGTCTCTGTCTGGCTCCCACATCTTGTTCAGTCAGTTATGCAAAGTATTGCATCAAAAAATATAAAAAGGTTTCCAACCACATACAGTCTCATGAAAGTGATGCTAAACGTTGTATGACGCGATTTCACAATCTTGAAATTCATTAGACATTTTTAGGAGCTGTTAAGTTTTTTTGGCGAGTAGAAATAAAGGGTGTAGCAGAACTATACATCCCTTTTGGACTCTTTTTTTTCGAATTTCTCAGCAAATGGTCCAGACGAAAATAATGGGGAAACAAGAGTCTTCTGGAAATGCAATATAGCTAAACACAACCTATCATAAGACAAAAAGCTTCAACCCGAAGAGTCAGTGAAGTGATTATATCGTCAGGTTCATAAATATTTGGACAGTGACACAATTTTCAAAAGTTTGGGTTTGAAATAAAGCAATCATGAGGTACCTGTAGTGTAGACTTTCAGCTTTAATGTAAGAGGTTTATTAAAAATATTGTATGAGCCATTTAAGAATGACAGACATTTTTATACATGGTCTCCCTATTTTCAGGAGCTCAAAGGTATTTAGACATTTGACTGACAACCAAAGTGAAACTGCTTCAGTTTTACTGTAATCACTGGCTAACCAGGAATAAGCAAAAACAAAACCTGTGCCACCCCCTGGTTCCACGGTCTATGTACAGTTTTCATTATAATGGCTTCAATTCAGTATCTGGGTCATTTTGTCACTTATTGCCTTATAGGCAAATATATCCATACTCGTACAGACACATGTACACCTGTGGCATACACAGGAAGGTAATAAAGTCATTTGAAATTCCCTCAGATCACTAAAATGAGGGGTATTCCTGTTGAACACAAAGCTTGCAAAACGAACTGAAGTGGCAAAAGAAGAAAACAATGTATTAGAACAAAAACACGATAGGGAAAAATTGTACTTACTACTGTTTGAAGTGGCAGTCCTCTTTCTTGTAGCAGAACCTGGTACTAGCTCATATGATGGCATCTCTCCCAAGTCAATGCCCTCGGCCATAGATATGACCTTCTGTAGCAGCTCAGAGTTGTACCTAATGGGAATAAAATGGGAGGTAGAAGTGATGGTCAGTCTTCTTAAAGGATCTCCCAGCTCCAAGTTTACCTCCTCTCACTTTAATTCATTCTCACTTCTGCCTCCTGATGGTAGTCCGAGATGCACATCTCGCTTATTTTCTGCTGTCAAAACCATCATGTCTTCCTCTCCTCTTATTCCCTTCTTGCTTTTCTCAGATGCAGAGGATTAATTTATACATTATTGCTATTTTTTCATTGACTCAAAAAAAAAAAAAATAAAGGCCAGCTCTAATAGGATCAATGGATTATCTTTTCCAAATCACTTGAAATCTCAGTTAAAATGCAATTACTAATAAATACTCAATAATTATTGCAGCTGCCTGTACATATTTATGATTCAGATGTATGAGATCAAAGTGGACCACTTTTGTCCAGGAGTGCCTGAGAAGTTTGTCCAATTGGGTATGTAGGAGTAAGTAGCATGGCAAGTATGACTTTCACTGCAGCTCCGAGTGCAAATTTAACACGAACCCTCCTCAGCCAAAGTCAAATTTACAAGGAAACTAAAGGAGTAGTCTTCTGTGGGAGCGAGTGTGCTGATCCATTAGACAGCAACTGGGTCTGTTCCTTTGATAAAGCACTAAGCCATCATAATCACATTACACACTTGCTGGCACGTCCCAGACACTGAGGCGTCTGGTCTTGGACTGCATTATCTCCTTGTTCAGAGTGGAGGGTGACTACAAATTAGTTTTACCAAAATTGATGGACAAACTTAAACCATAAGGTTGGATTTTTGTGCACCCTTGAAGCCAATGGCAAATAACTCCTTCCTTTACAAATCAATACAAATACTAGCTCCTTAATCTCTCTGTATCAACTCTTCTTGGGTTTACTTTGCTTTCTGTACAAGACTCCCAAATGCCTAGAGTGTGTTCTGTAATAAAGACTTGAATACTTCAACTCTTTGAGCTGTGGAAGACGGTCATTAACAGATATGGGTGTGGGTGTTGCGCAGGCTTCAGCCTCTGTAAGGAAAGCAACATACAGAAAAAAAGACCAACCCCAAGAAAAAGAACACATTCATCTCACTGAACAGCTAACAGATCACTAGAATGCAGTAAACTGATTTTATGCCAACAACAGGAAATCACGATGTGTGACCTGAGAAAACTGTAATTATAGAATACTGTAGACTTAAAAGTGAGACTGAACCAAGTGTGCTAGAGAAACCTTGAGACCACAGGAAGCAGACAAAAAATAAGCATCACTGTTGCTTACGGTTCAAAGGATAAAATTGTTTCTATACTTGTGGCTTGAGCAAAGCTAATGAATGCATTAACATTCATATTTGTAGTGGCTGATGCTGCTTGGGTAATAACCTGCTTGTTAAGTAAATCTTTAGCTTTCATGTTTCTTCCTCTAAAATGAATAGGAAAGCTAAACACGTGACAGCATAAGCTCCTTCTGTTAGACCTGCAGCTGCTGGCTTCCAGTCATGCAACAGCTTCAAACTGTGTCACACTCCTAAAAACGCACAAATCTTCACATATAAGCTCTGGTAGACGAAACTGCATCTTTAGTCAAGTACACAACACTGGAAACTTGAAAACTGACAAAAATATATCCACTTTAAAGTTTAGCAGATTAAAAGTTTTGCAAAAACATTCCAAAACTGACCTAGAATGTACAATGTTTCCTTGGTCAAATCATTGGGCAAGAACTAAAAACATCAATAAGACTGTGCCCACTTTAACTCCATCTGATTAAGCAAGTCAGCAGCAACAAAGTCACATTTATAGGTTCATAGGTAAATCTGGTTTTAAGTTACCATAGATTAGTTTTAGGTATCAAGAGGTTTCAATTTTCATGTGAAAATGGTGAATGCCTTTTCAAAGACATGCGAGTCTTGTGTGCCATCTCAGACAAAGGAACGGCTATTGATATAATTGTCCATACTTGTCTGGCAGCATGTTAGTTGTCAGCTTAAACATCAACTTTACAGATAGATAATTCAAATTTCACATAAAAGCAGACATTCTACATTTTTTTAATGATATACGACATTCATGTGTGCAGGCCACATTCCCCCTACAACAACTGCCTATTGCTGTCATGGCTCTCATGTCCTCAAGAACCCTTTGTATGCTGGTTTAAGGGTTCTTTACAGTTTAATGGCTATTTTCTTTCAAGTAACCGATTTGCAGAATATTCAAGTTTAACGTGTGGTGATGACACATGCTAGCAATAACACTGTGGCTGTGTCAGCCCCATGTTTTGCCTTCACCTTCTTCAGTGAGCTTTATACTTAGCCATTTCTTTGAAAAATAGTCTATTAGCCTTTGTTCATAAATTATTTAACCTTTTCCTTTGTCATTTTTTGGTTGTTATATAAACTTTTAATTTAGTTATAGGGCATGATCCCAAGTTTCAGTTGGCAGTTTCACAGATTAAAAAAAAAACTTTTTGAAATCCAGAAAGATATAGATACCACCAGTGGTTCTAAAAGAATGGAAGCCTTGCAATTCACAACCTAGTTAACAGCTACCCAAATAAATGTATCATTTAGATAAAAATAAGAAAAAAAAGAACAAATAAATGAAACGTTTAGTTAAAAGTAAGAAAAGAAAAAAAAAAAAGAGAGATCAAGGTGTTGATTTTCATTTGGAAATTTGTAAGAATCGAAGACATTTGAATGGTAGCATGAATACAATCATCATTTTTGATCATAAATGGAGATTACTCATTATAAAAACAATTTCAACTGAATCTGTAATGCATATATAGTAAGCAAAGGGAAACGTTCATCTATTGCTATGGAAAGCTGCAGACGCAAGCGTGTGGCCCACATTTAGGAGTTGACAACATGTGCAATCGCTTCATCAAAAATGGGTTCAGTTGTGCAACTTCACCTCTGACAAATTTAGAAAAACAAATCCATGGGCGTCACGTAACACAGGCTTGATAAGGCTTAGTCCTTTGTCAGTAATAGTCAAGCATAAGCACTGATGAACTGGTTAGCACTACTGCAGAAATTAAATTAGCTAGAAAAATAGATAAAAGTGGTCTTGTCGTAATGTGATTAAGATGGGCACTTAATGCCACAGGCCAGGACTAAGCAAAGCAGGTACAGGAAATCAATTATATTTGAAAAAAGATTCTGGTTTGGAGGGGATTGGGTGGGTTGGTTAATATTAATGTGACAACATCACCATTAACATCAAATGATCTTAGTAACAAAGAAACCAAGCAATCACAACCATTTAAATCTGAATACTCAAAACAAATATCCAAAAGCATTACATTCAGCTATAATAAAGTGGATCATGTAGCATAAGAAAAAACAGGGTGGGGTTATGAAGAAATAGAATAATTGGCACGAACAACTAGAAAAACACAGAGAATGGTGGCTATACTTTTTTTTGAAGGACCTGGTAACTCTGACTAAAATGCATATAACAACACTGAATGGTGGCAATGGACAGTCACCAGTAAACACACACACATCTCTGGGCTGTAGAAAAGAGCAGCATATATACAGCAAAACCCATGCACAAATCAGGCAAACACATGAATACTACACTGGACCCCAAAGCTAAATACTGTGCTTCGCATTATATAAACCATTTAGTTAACCTTCATGATAAACACATCAAATATGGTAACATGTAATAGTTATGCATGTATTCTCACTGACTGGTGGCAAGTATACCGTGAATAATGAGTTAAAGCACCAATCAAATATCTTAACTAACAAGGAGGAGAAATAAGTAGTAAACACAGTGGGTTCTAAAGTTATGAGTGTGATAATGGTTACCTTACTGAAGGTTTATTTATCATAAGAGAAGGGATGGACAAAGAAGAGGTTGTAGTGACATGAAATTCAATAAAAAAAAAAAAATCACGCAAAATGAAAATGCACATTAAATATGTAATTACATACAACTTGCACACATCTCACTGAAAGTCTGTTCTTGGTTGCAAGCTAACATTGTAAGTGCCACCTCCTTGTCAGCTGCTGTGTTGCCACTTGTTGCTATGGACAAGAACAAGCAGTACGGTAGTGAGTGACAGTGTTCAACTGCCAAGATTACTCAGTTCTGCTGTTGTGGCAGAGTGCACATCACTGATAAAAAGCCTTCCTTGTTTGTTACATTGCCAGCCGACTTTCAGGTCTTGTGCCTTTTCTTACTACTCTTGCTATGTATTTTAATTTTCCATAGCCCATTTGTCTGTTTTGAGCTGTTGGTTAAGTCATATATGTCTCTTAAGGAATGCAATAAGTGCCTATTCTTCCTTTTATTTATAGGATTCTTTTCTGCAGCACTCACAATCCAGATTTAAAATACCAAATTTCATCCTCTGTGCCTTACCAACTTTTTAAACTTCATTTTGACTCTGCTGTAATCACTGAAGAAATACCTTTTTTATCTGTGAGATGCTAACATCTATGATGGTTTCTGTGGCGAACTGCTTATGCCCTAACCACTCCAATCAACCGTATCTTTAAATGACAGTGACATGCTGAAAGGGAACACCCCCTATGTTTGTCTCTGCTCACCAACAGACTACTTACCCACAACTGCAAATAATAAATCACCAATACTACTGTGTCTGCATAATGAATACTGAACTACTTACTTGAACAACATGATATTGCTTAAGTAACTTTCTTTTACCCTTGGAAAAAGCAGGCCTCAGAAAAAAACTGATAACCCACCTAAAGAAGTATATGCTGTTAATTCTTCAGAAATCAGGTCAGGTTGGGGAGTATGCACTATTACTATTACACTTTATGAAAAAACCAACAAAGGCTGCAAAAAAACTCTGCCGATTTTTATATTTGTGCTCCATGAGAACCCTCATGGAGTGTAAGGATGGAGTCAATGGTAGATTTCTTAGGCCTAAAGCCACACTGCTCTGGTCATTGGTAGGTGAGCAAGTGAAAAATAACATAAAAAATTCTAGCTGCACTCAGTGTTCCCAAGAGCACAGTTTAATTCTTAAATGTAAGGAGTCTGAAGCAACCACAACACTTCCTAGAGCTTGGTACACAGCCAGAAAGAAAATCATGGGAGGAGGGCCATGGTAACAGAAGACCAAGAACCTAATGGTCACTTTGTCGGAGTTCCTGAAACCTTAGATTTCTACAGTGCTGGATATACACCACAACCAAAAAATTGCCCAAGTGCAGTCTGCATGCTCCAAACTGCTCATTCAAAAGTTAAGCAGCTTAGGTTTGGGGGAATTCTAAACAGGCCCAGAGGGAGTATTTGCGTGT
Source organism: Polypterus senegalus (assembly GCF_016835505.1). Classification (NCBI taxonomy): domain Eukaryota; kingdom Metazoa; phylum Chordata; class Cladistia; order Polypteriformes; family Polypteridae; genus Polypterus; species Polypterus senegalus. Next base: position 86,592,664 of record NC_053163.1, on the reverse strand, counting down.
GCATGATGGACTAGCACCTGGTACAGATTTGACTCCTACCTTGCACCTAATGCTAGTAGTCAATGGTTCTCAGCAATCTTCATTAAGATAGAAAATAGAGGGATTTATTTGTTAAACATGCAAGTCAAATACAAAACATACTTCAGTAGTGGAAACACATGAAATCTATGATAAAGACAACTATAATATCTTGACATGAACTCTTTACTTGTCTGTATTCTGCAGATGTGGAATTTTTAGCATGTAAATTCTGGTATGCCCATGTGTGCAGAAATCTCTATTGTTAACATTAACTTACCTACCTAATAATGTCTGTCATGAATTAGAATACACGTCTGGGGACAAACTCATTGAAAAGCTACCACTAAAGAGGCTACAACCCCAGAGTTTCATCCTAAAAACTCGTCCCCAATTTCCTCCAGTCCTTGCACTTTAAACAGTCTGGCTGCAGGGAAGGAACAAAAAAAAAAAAAAAAAGTGTCAGAGAAAATAAAAAGCTAAAATTACGTTATCAAATTAGGAGCTCAGTAGTAGTCCATTTGTACATTGTAATGAGTGCAGCGACAGAAGCAACAGACACAAACACATAGACCATTGAAGGTGCTTGGCTCCAGACTTTTGAGAAGTGTGTTTTGTCTGCTATGATATCCTCCTATCATTTGACTATTGCATAACAGCACACTATATGTCATAACAGCAGCAAATACAGTTCAGATAAGCATTTTGGTATATCGATAAACTATGTGGTAAAATGTTGTGGCTATATTCTGGCATGGAATGTTTGCATTTCTAATTTTTAATTTAGTTATTCACACAGCACCTTCGACAACTGATCATTCCTTTTTATTACTAATTCATTGATGTCTTTGAATGTAATTTATAGTTTGATTTTACAGAAAGGTCCTTCCCTTTAATTGGGCTATGTTTTTTTTTTTTGTTTTTTTTTTTTTTAACACAAGCAATGTGCCCTACGCAAACGAAACACACGTTTATATGTTTCATGGATTCTATTTAGAAGATTTTTTCTACTGTTAACTGTTTGTTCATAATCAGAGGCTTGCTCTCTGTCAGACCAGGTTAACAACTTTGCTCACTGCATTTCAAAAAAGCCACCACCTTTACTGTAAGCGCTACTTTGAGGTGTTGCATTGGTTTAGATTTTAAATTTTGAGAAATGCCAAAAGAATGCCCAGGCTACTCACAATTAGTAAGTATATGCACTCTCTGCCATGCCTTGGAATTTTACACTTTGGCCTCAACTACTTCAGCGTTTACTCCCTGTTTTGCATTTAAAATGTTTTTTTGTTTCACCTAATAAAATAAATCTCTTTATTATTTGGTCAGATATCCAAGTCATACTACATGGAGATTGATGCTATTGAGCAGTGGTACCGAACTGTGCACTACTCAGGAGCCACAATGACAAAAAAAATATTTTTGCAAGAGCTGCAAGCCAAAAACGTCCCTTTTCGTCCCTGAAACCATTATGCATTTTAGAATACATTTATGTTTTTAAGGTATGATGTAACAACTGTAATTTATCACTGCAATCACAAATTCCAACATTACTTGCATAGTTTCAAAATTATTATTAAATGATTTCCACGTGCTTAAGTCCATAACAGCAAAAAAAACAGCATGTTGCTGTTCTTCACAGCCTATAACAGCATAACAGACAGCATTGCTGATCATCACAGCCCATAACAGCAGGTAAGAAACTGACAGCACAATGCCAATCATTTTTCACAGTCCAAAACAGCAGGTAACATACAGCACATTGCTGCTGAATGACAGTTTCTCTTTGACGTTCCCCTGTCTTGCTCCTTCATTCCCTGCTGAAGAAAAAGGAAACTGACTTTCAGTTCTACTGAAGCCTACATTAGTATTTTGGACTAGAAGAGGTTATTAGAAGAGCAACATTGTACTTACCTCACTCACAGTGTGATTTCTGACACCCCTTCTGTTGCACAAGGGATTTGTAGTTGAGTTCTACACTAGAAACAGCAATTTGAAGGGTCTCTGTTGTGTGCTGCTGAGTCAATCTGTTTCGGTGTCAGCATTTTATTTTTGAAAGTGCAGAGAAAGCTGCTTCACAATGGTATGTGGATGGAAATATTGAGATGATGCGCCTTCCAAGTCTGGAGATGTCTGGAAGATGCCCCGCCAAATTCCAAAAGTTGAGATTAAGTTAATTCAGTGCTGTGTAATGTCATATAGCAAATCTACAGAATGTACCCACTCTTTGTCATCAAAAAAAGAAAATCTGGAAGCCTCCCTTTGGCTGTCAATAAAGGCTTTCAGTGGTTCAAGCAGGTCCATGAAATATGCAAACATACGTCCTTTAGATATCCATCTAATCTTAATGTGCAATACCAAATTAAATTTTTCACATATCAGTTTAAAGTTCAAGTGGTTTCTTGCATGGGCCCTGATATAATTAACTACTTCAATTACATTTGCCATCATATCATTCAGACTATTGAACTTCACAAATAAGGCTTGCTGATGCACAATGCAGTAGTATGAGAAAATGCCCTCAGCAACTCCTCCATTTTTCAGTGTCGCTTTTGGCAAAGCCATGGCCCCAGCTCTCTTACCAAGCATTGCTGGAGCGCCATCTGTTGTAAATACTGTGATTTTTTTCTGGTCCAATGTTAAACTTTGCCAGCAATGTACAGTACAGCATTTTTGATCACCACACCTATCGTTTTGTTTTTTTTCAGTGGAACCATGTCAAGCAGTTCTTCTGTAATGTCAAACTTTCTGGTGATTGCTCAGATAAAGATTAGTTATTGTGGAGTATCACTGACATCCAGGCTTTTGTCCATTCCAAGACTGGCAAACTCTGCAGATGATAGTTTGTCGTCGAGAATATTTGCAATAATAATAATTCTTTGCATTTATATAGCGCTTTTTCTCACTACTCAAAGCACTCAGCAATTGCAGGTTAAGGGCCTTGCTAAAGGGCCCAACAGAGCGGAGTCCCTTTTGGCATTTACGGGATTCGAACCTAGCCACAGTAGAATCTGAAAGTTAAATTTGTTTGCCTCTCATTCCAGGTCTTTTTGTTAAGAAAAAGCACTGAACAGGCAACCAGTTTGCACTGCTTCATCAATTCTTCATCAGAATAGGGCTTCATGTTTTTCTTCAGTTCATGTGAGATTTTGTAAGACCCTTTATTGCTCTTTCAATAATATTAGTGTGGAAGACTTTTTTCTGAGCAGTTCCGTTGTGTCCGAGTCTTGCCAGCTTTTCGGCCCATAGCTGTCCACCCTTTAGAAAGCTGGTGCTGAACTTTGGATGTTTAGTTTCATGATGGTGCTGCAAATTGGGCTTTTTAAACTACAAAATAACTATCAAAAAGCGGACACGTGCATTTTCCCGCACTGCCTGACACAAAGAAAAACTCGAGTTTCCAGTACTCTTTAAATGCCCGGTATTCCTCTTCATATTTGCACTTCTTATGTTCTTTAGCCAGTTTTGCTAAATGCTGCAAATGACTGCAAAATTTTTCTATACATAGGTAATGTAATGGTGGGATACCGGTTGTCTGGAGAAACTGGTAGTGACCTTTTACTTATTTTTTTTCTTTTTTTTTCCTTGAACACTTAGTTTGTTTATGTTTAAGCTAATGAACTTCGTTATGTTTCTATTTGATTAAGTTATTGAACTGTACAGGGTGTATTTTTGTTTCAAGTGTGTACTTGTTATTTTTAATTTGATGTACGAGTTAGTATACTTGCCGTTTCGGCTTCTTTGCTGTATTAACTAAAAGTGAGAAGATAACGGAAGACAAATGCTGATCTGTGAAATGGACAAATGTGTGTGCAAAATGTTAAATGTATATATTTTCTTTTGTTTATAGTTTTCATGGTGGTCATGCTGGTGTAACTTTAATAAACGTATATAATGTTAATTTGAAGTAAATAAAGATAAAGCACAGCCTGGGAGTTACTGTATCTTGATTTAAGAATACCGGGGGTTGCCACAAATGTTAAGTTTCCCAATGCTCATGCTAGTTTTCCTAGTGTAAGATCTGAGGTAAACTGTGATTGTGTTTTTCAGGCTGTTGAGGGGTAAGGGAGTAATAGATATATGTGCGAGAATGAGAATGAAATGAATTCAGCCGAAAATGTGTTCTATTTATTATTTTTTAAAGATGTTTCTTTTAAAGATTGTTTTCTTAAGAAGGACTTGAAAGAGCTGCAACTGTCCTCTGATGAGCTGCAGGCTGAGTACCACTGCTATAGAGGGATTTCATATTTGCCTCCGAAATGTACGTCGAAATTCTATTCAGACTTTTCTTTCTCTGGAAGAACCACCCAGGCAGCTCCTCCATTACTGAGGATCTATCCTTAATGGCTGATTTCTGAGGGGGGAGATCCTATCAATCTAGGCTCTTCCCCTCAATCAAACCAGTTTTGTAACCACTAAAAATCAACTACACTCCCCTCGACTTGAGTACTTATAGTGCTTCATAAGCTGGGTTCTATTTTTTGAGTTTTTTTGTCCAAGACAGGCTCCAATTTAGGTTTTATCCAAAATCCTGTGTGATTTATGCAAATTACCTGAACAGGCAGGGACATCGGGACCTTCAGCACCCTGACCTAGTCCATCGGTGAGCCTGAGACATCCTGTTTATTATACTGGACCACACTCAGTAACCCATCTAATAGTTACCACCCACTTTTAAAGGAAAGTCACTCATGGGTGTCCAGACATGCAGAGACAGACTATAATGTGTAAGTCCAACAAAGCTAGCACAATGAGCCAAAAACAGATTTGCAGACCAAGTCAAGACAAGTTGTGGAGCATGCACTGGTACAGTGCGTTGTCGCACCCACTATACGATGAAACAACTTGGGATCCCCGTTTGCAACCCCCCAGGAAGACATGCAGTCCAGTCCCACCCTCCAGAAATGACCCTCTATCTACTGCAGCCAGGTGTTATGTGAAAGGCCCCTTGGCCTGGTCCAGCCACTAGGGTCCCCAACAATGAGGGTCTTACGAGCCGGATCACTCTCGGAGAAATAAGCCACATGGCCGTAGTGCTGTAACTGAAGCTCCCTCACAATGCAGGTAATGTGCCTCATTCGGGACTCCATGAGCAACCGGTCATTCGACACAAAGTCAAACCAATGGACCCAAGGATTTTCCGGAGAGACACAGTACCAAAGGAGTCCAGTCTTCGTTTCAGGTCACTGGATAGCGTCCATGTCTCTCAACCATATAGCAAGACAGGAAGCATCAGGACTCTAAAGACTTGGACCTTCATCTTTTTGCATAGATATCGGGAGCGCCACACATCCCTTTCCAGTGACCTCATGACCCCCCAATGCTCTCCCAATCCGTCTACTGACTTCATAGGAAGAGTCACCGTAGGCATGAATGTCACTGCCAAGGTAAGTAAACCTCTCAACAAGATCAAAACTCACTCCACAAACAGACACACTGTTGATGGCTGTGCCCAAGAGGTCATTAAAGGCCTGGATAGTGGTTTTTATCCAGGACACTCAGACTCCTCACTCAGTCTCTCAAGCAACAGATACCCCACAGCCACTGGACCCCACGACCTTGCCCAACACCCAGTCCATACAAGCATTGAACAGAGTAGGAGCAAGAACACACCCCTGATGGACCCCAGAATCAACTGGGAAAAATGCAGAGGTCCTGCCTCCACTCTGCACAGCACCCACAGTACAAGTGTACAGGCCGGCCAGGATATCCAGCAAACTCAAGGGGATCCCGCGAACCCTTAGAATGTCCCACAGGGCAGCTCGATCAACTGAGTTGAACGCTTTGTGAAAATCGACAAAGGCTGCAAAGTAACTCTGCCGATATTCGCATTTGCACTCTATGAGAACCCTCAGTGCCAGGATGCAGTCGATGGTAGACTTCTTAGGTGTAAAACCAGACTGTTCCGGTCGCTGGTAGGTTAGCAAGTGATCACAGATTCTACTGAGGACAATTCTAGCAAGGACCTTACCTGGCACCGAGAGCAGTGTTATCCCATTGTAGCTGCTGCAATCCATGCGATCACTCTTCCCTTTCCAGATAGGGACATCAAGTATCGTTTTCCAGTCAGTTGGGATGATGTCAGTTTCCCAAATGGAGGCAAAGATTGATTGCTCGCAATGCCAGAAGGACAGCCTTACCAGCAGCCTGGAGAAGTTCACCCCAGATACCACAGACCCCTGCAGCCTCCCCCCTCAGCTGGTTCACCACCTGTGCAATCTCAGTGAGACTGGGTGGTTCACAGCTAATTGGAGGATCAGCCTCAAGAACCGTGGACCCAGAGATATCCAACAACCTAGCCAGAGGATGAGCTTGAACAACTGCTCAAAGTTGCCAGCCCAGCGGGTCACAACTGCAATCAATCCATAAGGACCATTCCATCAGCTGCCCTGACTGCAACTCTCCGAGGAACAGATTCAGATGTGCGTAATGCCTCAATTCCTCTGCAAGCAGGACGCGAGTTGCTAGACCTTCAGATGGTGTGTCACTTGCTCACAGATTCCTCTAACAAACGCCTCTTTATCTGCCCTCAGAGCCTTCACAGCCATCCTCCTCAGTTCCCAGTACAGACCAGAGTTGCCATTGAGCCGTGCACTGCGACTCCTCTCGATGATATCCAGGGTGGCATGCAAGATGAAACAACTCCTTCTGGGAACACCGGTAACACCAACACAACCCTCAACAACCTTCAGGGTCTTGTCACGGAAGGTCTCCCACATCACATTAGGATCAGCAGTCGTACCCAAATCTGCAAGTTCCTGACACGAACTGTGTGCAAACTCATTAGAAACAGCCTGGTCTTGGAGTCCAGGCTTGTTTTCCTAGTAGGTGGTAACCTACTGGACCTAAGCTGGATCCTAAGAGTAGCAACAACAAGTCTGTGGTCAGAATTCACAAACTGGGACCTTCTGTAGACCCTGCAGTTTAGCAAAAGCCTACAGCGTCCTCCTCCTTTGCAGACCAGCACAGAGACAATTTCACATACTACACCAAACTTGTATAAGCCCGCCACCCGGCCCCCCCTTAAAAAGTAAGACAATGTAAGCATGGGTAACATTCAAGTGTGTTTTAGAACTGTGAAGCCACTGTAGTCCTCAATGGATTTTAAGTTCAGTGGATAGGCTCTACAACAGAAGTAGGCAAAGTCATTCCCGGAGGGCTGCAGTGGCTGCAGGTTTTTGTTCCAACCCAGTTGCTTAATAAGAAGCACTTATTGCTCTAGTAACACTTCTGCTTCACTTTAGTTGTCTCGGTCGTTAAGATTTTGAGCCCAAATTGCTTATTTTAGTTTTAAATGGCTGTATTCTTGGTTTTTAATGGCTCCTTATTAGCAATAAGATGCAAATGACAATAGAAACCAGCATTTCTCCATTTAGCTTGTTACCATTTATACATGTGTGTATTTATTGTGTACTGTTTGGTTTAAATAAATACTTGGAAGGGAAGTGAAGAGAAAAAAGTGAAAGATTGGGTATTACTCATCCATTTTAGACTTCAAATCATTTGGATGATATCCTTAGAAAGGAAAAAAATCTAGGATATGAGAATGGTCTGATATGGGTTAGAGCACTAACGGGCCATGTAACTGAAATATTGGCAAGGATTGTTTTCTAATTGAGCAACTGGATGGAGCAAAAACCTACAGCCACTGCGGCCCTCCAGGACTGACTTTGCCCACCCCTGCTCTAGAACCTTCTCAATCCGTTTCAGGGTATTGGAAGCCAAAAACGATCTCACTATGACTGGGGAAAAAGGTTGTAAACAGGCTTGGACAAGACCCTAGCCCATCACAGACACCACTCTCATTCACATACCCAACCACAATTTTCAATTGGCAATTAACATAACCTAAATAAAAAATATAATTAATTTCTTCTTTGCTTGAGCATGTCTGGCCAATATATATTTTTTTATGAAATAACACTTGCAAAGCTATTCAGACAAATGTTAAGCAATAACAGAAGTGCAAGGCAAACTTTATTGCAATGAGTGACCATTATGGATATCAGGTGAATGTGACATTCTGATGATAAATTATAGGGTGACCGGATTTTCAGATTCAGTCACGTCCTCATTTTTTAATGCCAGCTTTATCTCATCATCATCAGTTTGGCATCTCAGGGGTGATTGGGGTTGGACACTTTCACAAGAGAACACATAGAATTTCACACAGTGCTTAAAGCGAGACAAATACATGTCAGTACCATACTCTGGTTTTGTCTACTTCTTGATCCTCATTGTGATGCTGTTCAAATTTAGCACAAGTTCTTAATCTTTCCCTCTGGTGAGTTTTTTTGACTGTGCTGTTATACGCATATTACATCACAAAAGGGAAAGCTGGGGTATGGGGAGTGGTTGATTAGAATTTCACAAGCTTTGTTCTAAATATTTTACAAAAATGCTTGCTTTGCTGGCATGCTACCCCTGCACGCAGTCTGCCGGTTGCTTCATTAACTAGTATTGGTGATCTGTTTGCTGTCAGTAGCAGCTATTTGAGGTGAAAATGAGGAAAATATACAGAGTATACAAGTTGATATAGCCACCATCAAATTAAAATTGAAACAGTAAACCAATTCTTGGTTGAAGTCACTCAGAGTTTTTCTTTGTTTTAAGACTGACAAGTCTGCAAATTCGCCAATGCTTTTCAAAGAAACATTATGAAATTTTAAAGTTGTGTACAGCACAATCTGTTCAAGATGTTACAATGAAAATTGAACTGTCTCAACAAATTTCTTTGAAGAATAATCGTGATACATTTCAACAACATTCGTCCACACATGGCTGAATTGTTTCGTGCGGACAGAAAGACATGCAGACACATATATTGTTATCGCAAATTGAGCTTTTTATGAAAATACACCCGATTACTGTGCATATATATGGAAAATTGCAAATAATGGATATCAATTTTTTGTTTTGTTATAACAGTTTAAGATTAAGTAATAATTTATTTTTCACAATAGCACTAAAACAGAAACACCATTGTTCCACTGGTATTTAAACAGCTTTCCAACCAAATTATTTAAGTTTGCCCTGCAGTTCAAGTATCGTCAAGAGACAATTTTATACATAAGATTAAAATCAAACTGGCAATATGAATATTATAGTAAAATAGCTCTTAAATAGCAAACGTCTTTACCATAAAATGTTTTGCAGAAGTTGCACTCATCTAGCTATTTTTACAGGACTCTTGAAGCCACAGATACAGGAGACTAACCCTAAGTGATGTTCATCATGCTCTTCGATGCAAGGAGACAACTGCTAAAAACCAAGATTCGACGACAATGGTAATCGAACTTAAAACCAAAAACTCTCATAATACTTGGTCTGATTACTGATTCTTGACTAGCCTCGTTCCAACTGTTTGCACCTATCAGATTCGACACGTCTTGGCCTCTCAAACAGGAGAAATGACTTTCCGTTAAAGCCGCATTACTAAATCGATCCCTGGTAATAGCTGAGGGTTAAACAGGAGTATGGATAAGACCGTCCCGCGCGTGCGCACGCACACACACACAAACACACACACACTGCAGAAGGACAGCACTACCCTCACATGTCACAAGCAGCTGCATCAGCGTGAATGGCTCCACAGACCAGCAGAAACAGCGCTAGGGCCATGCGGGTTGGTCCTGGGTCCCGGCGCCTTACCTGCACCCCATGAAGATGTGATTAACCCACACCATGGACAGGGATAGCAGCTGGTCCATATTGGCCCGGTAGTCTGTCGCATGCTTGACGATGAAGTGCCTTCGTGCTGCCCATTGCTTGTCGCTCTCAGAGTACAGTCGATAGACATCTACGTCCAAGGCACGAGATGGATCAGACCGAGCAAAAGAGAGTACGTGGCTAGCCATAGTTCCAACTATTTAATCCTCTTTCCTCCGTTGATGTTGAGCCGGCCGAAACACCGCGACCACCAGCATGGCTGCTGCTGTCCCGAGGCATCATGGGAGATCGAGACACCGGTCAACAAAAGCGCAATTAAAAGATTTTAAACGTTCTTGAACTTTTGTGGGTTTGAGAAATTTGGGTAATTTTTGGTGTGTCATGACAAGTTATAAAATAATACGAGAAAGAAAAAGGCACATACGAAGGAGGCGTGCAAACGTAGCGTATTGTAACGTATTGACTGGCGTCGTCACGCAATACGTTTTGCGCTAACGTTTACTGGGCGTGTTTTAAAAGGAAGCCATCGCTGCATGTGTCCTGTAAAGGGGGACTAAGCATTTGAGGTAGCACGTACGACTAGATAAATTTAGAATTGAGGAAAATATTATGTCTGCTGCCTTGCAGCTCCAAGAACATGATTTTGATTACGGATTGATTCAGTGTGGAGCTTGCGCGTTTTTTCTGTGTGCGTGCGGCTTTTCTTCAAGTATTACGGTTTCCAAGCATATACTGAGAACGTAAGTTTAAGGTGAACTAACCCAAGCAGATATGGTGACTTGGGTTCATGTCGTTTCAATGGGAAGGGGCCTTTCTTTGAGATCACCGTTGTTATTCGGCGTATATTGTTTTACCAAGCGTTACTATAATGGCAGAAATGAGTCGGATTAGACCACGTATCCTTAAGTTTGGTTCTGGGGGCCTACAGGCGTTTATTTATTAATTATTAATTGTTTTTGTGCTTCATTTTTGGAATCGAGATTCCAAACCCTTAATTGCGTCTTTTAGTCTTGACATCTGTTATCCTTGGTTTTGTTTTCTTAACCAGCCGTGAATTCAATATGAGACGCAACAGCCTACCATCTAACCTGATCCCTTGTACTTGTTTGTGTATCCATAATGAAGTATCTTTTTTTTAATAAGAGATTTTTTGAAAGAAATTGAAGTAAGGTGACCAGAATTTTTTTAACCAATCCGGGGACATGTTGGGGTGCTAGAGGAGCGTAGAATCTACAGATCACGAGTAGGGACTCTGAACACTACAGAGTACAAAGCGAAAGCTTATCACGTGATTTGTCGCCAAAGTTGCAGGATGTGGTAAAGCATAACCTCCGTCAAAACACCGTGAACGCGCGCCGAGTTCAAATTATCGGGGTGATGAGATACATTCAAAAAAGTGAACCAGCTGAAATCGGGGACATGATTCTGAGTGGGGACAGTTGTCCGAAAAATGGGACTGTCCCCGGAAAACGGGGACGGATGGTCACCTTAAATTGAAGACAACGTGTTACGGAATAAGGTTTACTAATCGTCTGGGTGATCTCTTTGGAAAGGCAAGATCTCTACAATATAAGAATGGCGTGACATGGCAGATTGAAATAGATTGGCAACGATTAGCAACTAGGTCAGACCAAAATGCTGAAGCCATGTGGCCCAGTAGGGCCAAACACGTGGACTAGTGGGTTAGAATTCAACATGCATATAGAAAGTCTTTGCTTACTGAGTGTCACTTTATTCTGATCATCCATTTTATAACAACCAGAGAATAGAGGCCTAAAGTGTAAGGGAAGGGCCACTGAAGTCCATTCACCCGTTTTCAAAATTGGTTCAGGTGAAACTATTGAGGTGAAGGATGGATATACTGTAGATTATGAGCAGCACTGGGCACAGAATTCAAGATGCACAAATTAACCCGTGTTTTAAGTCATTTGCAGGCAAGAGATGGAAGGGTATAACAAACCTATGAGAAAACGTACAACCTCCCCACTTTCTAAAAACATATTTTTTACAATATAAAGATTATAATTATAGTAGCAGAAAACCAACAACAAATAAATTGCCAGAGGTTTTATATTAAAAAAAGCTTTACAGTTAATTGAAGTTGAAATGGTGTTAACATACAATTGTAGTTTTGAATATAAGAAACAAAGGTTTCCAGTTAATAAGATTAGATTTATTAATATGAATTTTACAATATATTAAGAAAAATAATTAGATAATATTCTTTCTCTTTTACAACTTTTAAACTTCCAAAAGCCGTACAGGATCACCTTAGAATTAAAGAGAAATCTCCAGTAACATTTCTTTTGACAAACCTGGGGGAAAAAATCCAAAATACTTGAGTGTAGGAACAGATCCAAAATAAATGTAGAGCAGTTTCTGTGCAGATATTACAAAAAAAGCAGACTTGGTCAATATCTTTTTTAAATGTGATCATATAGTGTTTGGTAGTATAATGCCTATGGTGTAAATTAAAACCAGTTTCTCTAACTTTATTTATAATTACTGATAATTGTATCTACAATACAATTCTCCCAGTGAGGTAGTACATGGTTAAAATATTTGCTTTGAAAAACAAACCTATTTTTATTTCGAGTTGAGGCACTTGTTAGAAAACAAATGTCCCTCACTGAAGTTTAATCTGGGTTTAATAAATGTAGATTAGAAGATTGAAAAGGATATTACATTTTAAAAGAATGACTACAGTTTGAGAGGTAGCATTTCTAACAATACAGAATTCTTTTTTGGTAACACTAATTCAGAAACTAAGTAGACAAAAATTCTTGTAACAGCAACTAAAAATAGGTTTATTTTGAAATAAAATATCCTGATTATTGTATATAAAATACCTATGAAGGGAAAAGTTGTGTTTGTAAGTAATGAGCCATGCAAAAAAGTTCCTATCCATCATTTTTATTAATATTATTTTACCACACTTATTTTAACTTCACCCATTTGTTGTCTGGTACAAATCTTATAATCAATATTTAACCCACTTCCTATTGCCCAAAGTACTTGAAATTCGCCACAGTGGATCATCTTCTTCCATATCTTTCTGTCCTCTGCATCTTGTTCTGTTACACCCATCACCTGCATGTCCTCTCTCACCACATCCATAAACCTTTGCTTAGGCCTTCCTCTTTTCCTCTTCCCTGGCAGCTCTATCCTTAACATCTTCCCTCAATATACCCAGCATCTCTCCTCTGCACATATCCAAACCAACGCAATCTCGTCTCTCTGACTTTGTCTCTCAACCGTCCAACTTGAGCTGACCCTCTAACGTACTCATTTCTAATCCTGTTCATCCTCATCATGCACAATGCAAATCTTAGCATCTTTAACTCTGCCACCTCCAGCTCTGTCTCCTGCTTTCTGGTCAGTGCCACCGTCTCCAAACCATATAACAGTTGGTCTCACTACTGTCCTGTAGACCTTCCCTTTCACTCTTGCTGATACCCGTCTGTCACAAATCACTCCTGACACTCTTCTCCACCCATTCCACCCTGCCTGCACTCTCTTTTTCACTTCTCTTCCACAATCCCCATTACTCTGTACTGTTGATCCCAAGTATTTAAACATCATAGTCCACGGGGACTCCTGTCTAATTTTGTCTGTCAACCTGTCCATCACCATTGCAAATAAGAAGGGGCTCAGAGCCGATCCCTGATGTAATCCCAACTCCAACTTGAAGGCATCCGTCACTCCTACCGCAGACATCACCACTGCAACACTTCCCTCGTACATATCCTGTACAACTGTTACGGACTTCTCTGCTACTCCTGACTTCCTCATACAATACCACAGCTCCTCTCAAGGCACCTTGTCATATGCTTTCTCCAGGTCCACAGAGACGCAATGCAACTCCTGGCGTTCTCTAAACTTCTCCATCAACATCCTCGGAGCAAACATTGCATCTGTGGTGCTATTTCTTGGCATGAAACCATACTGCTGCCCACTAATCATCACCTCACTTCTTAACCTAGCTTCCACTACTCTTTCCCATAACTTCATGCTGTGGCTCATCAATTTTATTCCCCTGTAGTTACTGCAGTCCTGCACATCCCCCTTATTCTTAAATATCGGCACCAGTACACTATTTGTCCACTCCTCAGGCATTCTCTCACTTTCCAAGATTCCATTAAACAATCTGGTTAAAAATGCACTGCCATCTCTCCTAGACACCTCCATGCTTCCATAGGCATGTCATCTGGACCAATGGCCTTTCCACTTTTCATCCTCTTCATAGCTGTCCTTACTTCCTCCTTGCTAATCCGTTGCACTTCCTGATTCACTATCTCCACATCATCCAATCTCTTTTGTCTTTCGTTCTCTTCATTCATCAGCCTCTCAAAGTACTATTTCCATCTGCTCAACACACTCTCCTCGTTTGTGAGTACGTTTCCATCTTCATCCTTTATCACCCTAACCTGCTGCACATCTTTCCCTGCTCGGTCCCTCTGTCTAGCCAATCGGTACATGTCATTTTCTCCCTCCTTAGTGTCCAACCTCTCATACAAGTCATCATATGCCTTTTCTTTAGCCTTCACCACCTCTCTCTTCACCTTGTGCCTTATCTCCTGGTACTCTTGTCTACTTTCTGCATCTCTCTGACTATCCCACTTCTTCCTTACCATCCTCTTCCTCTGTATACTCTCCTGTACTTCCCCATTCCACCACCAGGTTTCCTTTTCCTCCTTCCTCTTTCCAGATGTCACGCCAAGCACCCTTCTTGCTGTCACCCTTACTACATCTGCTGTAGTTTCCCAGCTGTCTGGTAACTCTTCACTGCCACCCAGTGCCTGTCACACCTTCTCCCTAAACTCAACCTTGCAGTCTTCCTTTTTCAACTTCCACCATTTGATCCTTGGCTCTGCCCTCACTCTCTTCCTCATCTTGATCTACAACATCTTCCTATGCTGCTTAACTACACTTTCCCCTGCCACCACTTTGCAGTCTTCAATCTTCTTCAGATCAACTTTTCTTCATAGGATGTAATCTACCTGTCTGCATCTTCCTCCACTCTTTTACGTCACCCTGTGTTCCTCCCTGTTCTTAAAATACGTATTCACCACAGCCATGTCCATCCTTTTGGAAATATCCACTATGCTCTGACCACCTTCATTCCTTTCCTTGACACCATACCTACCCATCACCTCCTCATCTCCACTGTTCCTGTTACAATCATTCCCATTGAAATCTTCTCCAATCACTACTTTCTGTCCCTTGTATACACTGTTCATCACTTCATCCATCTCACTCCAAAAATCTTTCTCACCCATTGCACACCCAACTTGCAGTGCATATGCACTAACAATATTCATCATCACACCTCCAATTTCCAGCTTCGTAATCATTACCCTGTCTGACACTCATTTTACCTCCAAAACACTCTTGACATACTGTTCCTTCAGAATAACCCCTACTCCATTTCTCCTCCAATCCACACCATGATAGGACAATTTGAATCCACCTACGATCCACCTGGCCTTACTCCCCTTCCATTTAGTCTCTTGCACGCACAATATATCAACCTTCCTTCTCTCCATCATATCTGCTAACTCTCTTCCCTTACCAGTCATACTGCCAACATTCAAAGTTCCTACCCTCAGTTCCACTTTCTTTACTTTCCTCCTTCCTCTGGACACATCCCCCCCCCTTCTCCTTCTCCTTCTCCTTCTTCAGCCAACATTAGCCCAATTTCCGCCAGCACCCTGTTGATTAAAAGTACTGGTGGCGGTCGTTGTTAACCCGGGACTCGACCGATCCGGTATTGAAATTTGTATTGTCCTCTGCATATTGATTTGGCAAAATTTTACACCGGATGCCCTTCCTGATGTAACTCTCCCCATTTATCTGGGCTTGGGACCGGCGTGAAGAAACACACTGGTTTGTGCATCCCCTGTGGCTAGGTTAAACTTCTGATGACAATACATGAATCAATAATCAGTTTCACTAATTGATCAATTAATCCATGTTAATTAAGAAATGAAATTTTCATATGAAGAATAGTTAAAGATTTCACCAATAGATGGCGCTAGTAACGGATATAAATATTAAAAGGAAGTGTTAAAATATTGATTACAAAATTATACTAAAACAAACCCAAGACTATATACAATGCATCCGGAAAGTATTCACGGTGCATCAGTTTTTCCACATTTTGTTATGTTACAGCCTTATTCCAAAATGGATTAAATTCATTTTTTTCCTCAGAATTCTACACACAACACCCCATAATGACAACGTGAAAAAGTTTACTTGAGGTTTTTGCAAATTTATTAAAAATAAAAAAACTGAGAAATCACATGTACATAAGTATTCACTGCCTTTGCTCAATACTTTGTCGATGCACCTTTAGCAGCAATTACAGCCTCAAGTCTTTTTGAATATGATGCCACAAGCTTGGCACACCTATCCTTGGCCAGTTTTGCCCATTCCTCTTTGCAGCACCTCTCAAGCTCCATCAGGTTGGATGAGAAGCGTCGGTGCACAGCCATTTTAAGATCTCTCCAGAGATGTTCATTCGGGTTCAAGTCTGGGCTCTGACTGGGCCACTCAAGGACATTCACAGAATTGTCCTGAGGCAACTCCTTTGATATCTTGGCTGTGTGCTTAGGGTCGTTGTCCTGCTGAAAGATGAACCGTCACCCCAGTCTGAGGTCAAGAGCGCTCTGGAGCAGGTTTTCATCCAGGATGTCTCTGTACATTGCTGCAGTCATCTTTATCCCTTTATCCTGACTAGTCTCCCAGTTCCTGGCGCTGAAAAACATCCCCACAGCATGATGCTGCCACCACCATGCTTCACTGTAGCGATGGTATTGGCCTGGTGATGAGTGGTGCCTTGTTGCCTCCAAACATGACGCCTGGCATTCACACCAAAAAAAGTTCAATCTTTGTCTCATTAGACCAGAGAATTTTATTTTTCATGGTCTGAGAGTCCTTCAGGTGCATTTTGGCAAACTCCAGGCAGGCTGCCATGTGCCTTTTACTAAGGAATGGCTTCCGTCTGGCCACTCTACCATACAGGCCTGATTGGTGGATTGCTGCAGAGATGGTTGTCCTTCTTGAAGGTTCTCCTCTCTCCACAGAGGACCTCTTGAGCTCTGACAGAGTGACCATCGGGTTCTTGGTCACCTCCCTGACTAAGGCCCTTCTCCCCTGATCGCTCAGTTTAGATGGCTGGCCAGCTCTAGGAAGAGTCCTGGTGGTTTTGAACTTCTTCCACTTAATGGATGATGGAGGCCACTGTGCTCATTGGGACCTTCAAGGCAGCAGAAATTTTTTGTAACCTTCCCCAGATTTGTGCCTCAAGACAATCCTGTCTCGGAGGTCTACAGACAATTCCTTTGACTTCATGCTTGGTTTGTGCTCTGACATGAACTGTCAACTGTGGGACCTTATATAGACAGGTGTGTGCCTTTCCAAATCATGTCCAATCAACTGAATTTACCACAGGTGGACTCCAATTAAGCTGCAGAAACATCTCAAGGATGATCAGGGGAAACAGGATGCACCTGAGCTCAATTTTGAGCTTCATGGTAAAGGCGGTGAATACTTATGTACATGTGATTTCTCAATTTTTTTATTTTTAATAAAGTTGCAAAAACCTCAAGTAAACTTTCACATTGTCATTATGGGGTGTTGTGTGTAGAATTCTGTGGAAAAAATGAGTTTTAATCTTTAATCCATTTTGTAATAAGGCTGTAACATAAAATGTGAAAAAAGTGATGAGTTGTGAATACTTTCCAGATGCACTGTATGTGTGTGTGTGTGTATATATATATATATACTTTTTAAAAAACACTCTTATATTAAGTTAAAAAGTCTACTAAAAAGTAAAAAAAAGTCATACCTCACTCGTAAAATAAAAGCGTGAGCGCTTTTCATCAATCAACATTCAAAAAACACTTAACCAATCACCACACGATAAACGTCTTTGTGGAATTATAAACGTAGACCACGAGTGTTCAGAACTTTAAAAATCTTCGTTATACAGTACATGTTTAATTATGCCATCCATTCAGGGTTGCGCCAATCCCAGCAAGCATCGTATGCGACGCACATCGCAGGGTGAATACGAACAACACTTAAACTAGCAGGGTCAATATAGCATAACAAAACCACACATCCTACATGACTTTGAAAGGAAACTGAAGCACGCCGAGTAAAACCACCAGAAAAACGTGCATACTCAAGGCAGGGAACACCCGGGACCCGCTTGCTGCGAGGCAGCAGTGCAACCTCCACGCCACCGTGCCCCCACGTGTTTAATACATGCTTTAATACATTTCGTCATTAAAATATCAAGTATTTATCTTAGAATTCTAAATGTTCAGGGAGCAGGAATATCACGAAATGTATGTATTATGTGTGGTGATCACTGCCTGCGCCTCCTCTTAGTGCAAGAGGAAGTTAGTTTTAAGAAGCAAGACAGCAGCGGCAAGCAGCAATAGATCACCACACAGAACACATGACATGTATGATATTCCAACTCTCTGCACATTTGGAATCTTTAGATTTATACTTGATACCACTTTCATGATGAAATGCATTAAAGTGTGTATGTTACATTTTACATATAATTTCGTTTAAATAATGAATACTGTTAATAATTACACACATGGGGGGAATAATTACACACATGGGGGTGTCACGGTGGTGGAGCGATAGCACTGCTGTCTCGCAGGGAGTTAGCTTGTATTCCACACTGTGCTCCGGTTTCCTTCCAAAGATTTAGGGATTTGGTGCCGGTAAAATGACGCTAGTGTATGCGAGTGCTTGTATTCACCTTGCGATGAGCAGAGGCCTCGTCCAGGGATTGTTTCTCACTCGTGCCCAATGCTTGCTGGAATGGACATATCCATGGATTGATGAATTTAATCAATAAACATAATGGACATATCCATGGATTAATGAATTTAATCAATAAACATAATTTTCAGAGATATTGCGGTAAGGAGTCATCAGAATTTAATGAGTGCTCTAGGCAATTCGCGACACAGAGAAGCCGAACATGTTCTCACCGTGATAATATCTCGCACTGCCACCTGGTGGATTCCTCCAGATTTACGTAAAGTACGCACGCAAGTATAAACACTACAACGCTTGCGTAGCAGGAGCGTCAGCTACAGCATGCGTCGCGTCGCGTGAAGTATAACTCCGGCTTAAATGAGACGTCTTTTTCTACCGCTACTTTATATCTCAGAATATTTTTTTCTTTTTCTCGTTCACATGCAACGGAAATTCGACCGCCTTAATAGCAGTAGCACATAAAACCAAACGCATCCTATCCAGTGCTCTTAAACGTGCCCTACAGAATCCCAGGAAAAAAATGTCAAATTTAGCCATAGTCAAGAAGCAGTTTTTAGTCCGATTATTTGTTACTTGCTTTTTTATCATGCAAAACACGTTCGTTAAAATACATATACAGTACGTCTATTTTTTTGAGGATTGCTTGGGGGGACATGGGTGTTGTATCTTTTGAATACACCGGACCGAGCTTCCACCATGCATTGCTTTCTGCCACTTTACCACAATGTTTCGTTACTTCTCCTTCCTTTATCATTTTTTTTATTATCCTTTCTGGGTTTTTTTTTTTTCTTGTAGAAGAATGCTGACACCTGTTCACTGAAACCGAGTCTTCATCCCTCACCCCTTCGAATTGGGACTTCAGTGTTTTCGGAACTTCTCCTTGTATGTATGAATATTTCAGGGAAAATGTAAATAAGTGCATAAGCAAATAATAAAAGTAGTGCTAAATGTGACAATAAATCAAGAGAAGGGCATTACATCTGAACGTAATAAATACATGTGCCACAGAATGTTGTTTGCTTTTTTAGTTCACTTATTTAATTTTTGTGTGTAATATTCCCCCAAAGGCTGCCAGAACAATAGGGCTTCTTCAATTTAAAACTGTCACTTTCACTCTTCCATGTCCCTGAGTCTGCATGGGCACGTAGGTTACATGAGTGCAAGCAAAGCAGCTGTGTGGGAGTTTCAACGCATGCATGAATTGGTCCTGCAAAGAAGTGGTCCCCAGTCTTATACAGCAACCATCTCAGAAAAGCTGCCAAAGTTTATAAACTCCGTGCCTCGATGTCTGCAAGCGAATTGTAGAAACAGGCTCCGCCAATTGATGGGACTTTAACAGACGGCTTCATTGTAGCAAACTAAAAATGAAGCAGTGGTAAGAGCACTTCATCTAGAGATCCACCAAGCTGGTCTGATGCTATTTTTGGCACCAAGCTGTAACTTTTTTCCAGCTGCATGGCCATTCCTTCTGAACCCAAATATCAATTCTTGGCTCTGTTGTCCCCTTTCCTGAGAAAATCTGGGAATTGTGTGTATCCTGACTGCGGACTCGGAAAGATACACGCAGAAATTTCAGATCTCCACACGTAACCAATTATGCTCAAAGTAGTTAAAACCTGTTCAAAAATGCTTGCTTTAAAAATAGATTTCAGTTTTTGGAAATATTAAAATTCAAACAAAGCATCATTGAAATGAAATATTGATGTTTAGTTATAGTGTGAAAACAACAACAAAAAAAAAACTACTGATTGACAGCTAAAAATATGTTGCGTGATGGAGAATTCAGCACCCAAAAACTTTTACAAACAGATGAAACAATCAAGACGCTTCTTTATCAAATTATACCTGAGAAGTTCAAAGACAACCCTAAAGCTGAAATCGTGCGTTGTCACTTTTTAAACCAAGCACTCTGAAAGTTGCCCTCCAGAATCTCAGAGAATCGCTGTCCAGGCACAATAATGACACATTTAAATCTTCTTGACAAAAATTTAATTCGAGTCATGTTATTTATTTATTTTAAGTTTTTTAAATTTATTTTGGATATGGGCCAAGAAGTCCACCCAAAGGCACCTACTGAACTTTTACCTTGCGTTGCCTTATGTTATTTGACGATATAGTTTTATTTCTTCTCCTTTCATTCTCTATTACCCTTTGTTGTTTTTCCTTTTAAAACACTCAGTGTCACCCGTTTACTGATATGACTGAAACTGAATCTTCATCCCTCATCCCCTCGAATTTGGTCTTTAGTGTTTGTGAAATCTCTACTAATGTCTGATGCACTGAAGACAAAAAAGAGCACAGCCTGCGAGCAAACCCTGAATTAGCTACTTAGTTATGTCATGGCACCCAAAGACATACAGTGGTGTGAAAAACTATTTGCCCCCTTCCTGATTTCTTATTCTTTTGCATGTTTGTCACACAAAATGTTTCTGATCATCAAACACATTTAACCATTAGTCAAATATAACACAAGTAAACACAAAATGCAGTTTTTAAATGATGGTTTTTATGATTTAGGGAGAAAAAAAATCCAAACCTACATGGCCCTGTGTGAAAAAGTAATTGCCCCCTTGTTAAAAAATAACCTAACTGTGGTGTATCACACCTGAGTTCAATTTCCTGATTACTGCCACACCTGTTTCAATCAAGAAATCACTTCAATAGGAGCTGCCTGACACAGAGAAGTAGACCAAAAGCACCTCAAAAGCTAGACATCATGCCAAGATCCAAAGAAATTCAGGAACAAATGAGAACAGAAGTAATTGAGATCTATCAGTCTGGTAAAGGTTATAAAGCCATTTCTAAAGCTTTGGGACTCCAGCGAACCACAGTGAGAGCCATTATCTACAAATGGCAAAAACATGGAACAGTGGTGAACCTTCCCAGGAGTGGCCGGCTGACCAAAATTACCCCAAGAGCACAAAGACGACTCATCTGAGAGGTCACAAAAGACCCCAGGACAACGTCTAAAGAACTGCAGGCCTCACTTGCCTCAATTAAGGTCAGTGTTCACGACTCCACCATAAGAAAGAGACTGGGCAAAACGGCCTGCATGGCAGATTTCCAAGACGCAAACCACTGTTAAGCAAAAAGAACATTAGGGCTTGTCTCAATTTTGCTAAGAAACATCTCAATGATTGCCAAGACTTTTGGTAAAATACCCTGTGGACTGATGAGACAAAAGTTGAACTTTTTGGAAGGCAAATGTCCCGTTACATCTGGCGTAAAAGGAACACAGCATTTCAGAAAAGAACATCATACCAACAGTAAAATATGGTGGTGGTAGTGTGATGGTCTGGAGTTGTTTTGCTGCTTCAGGACCTGGAAGGCTTGCTGTGATAGATGGAACCATGAATTCTACTGTCTACCAAAAATCCTGAAGGAGAATGTCCGCCATCTGTTCGTCAACTCAAGCTGAAGCGATCTTGGGTGCTGCAACAGGACAATGACCCAAACCACACAAGCAAATCCACCTCTGAATGGCTGAAGAAAAACAAAATGAAGACTTTGGAGTGGCCTAGTCAAAGTCCTGACCTGAATCTAATTGAGATGCTATGGCATGGCCTTAAAAAGGCGGTTCATGCTAGAAAACCCTCAAATAAAGCTGAATTACAACAATTCTGCAAAGATGAGTGGGCCAAAATTCCTCCAGAGCGCTGTAAAAGACTCATTGCAAGTTATCGCAAACGCTTGATTGCAGTTATTGCTGCTAAGGGTGGCCCAACCAGTTATTAGGTTCAGGGGCAATTACTTTTTCACACAGGGCCATGTAGGTTTGGATTTTTTTTCTCCCTAAATAATGAAAAACCATCATTTAAAAACTGCATTTTGTGTTTACTTGTGTTATATTTGACTAATGGTTAAATGTGTTTGATGATCAGAAACATTTTGTGTGACAAACATGCAAAAGAATAAGAAATCAGGAAGGGGGCAAATAGTTTTTCACACCACTGTATATAGATAGACGCCGCATTCACTGTGTTGCCCTGTCGACACGATACGTCAGCGCATCTGCCATATTGCGAGTGGCAAAAGTGCCATTTAAAGAGGTAGACGTGGGAACCGGGTTTTCTGATGAAAAAACAATAACGTTTAAAACAGTATCGTTTACATACAACAGATTTTGGCGAATCGTTTAAATGCAATTATTTATACCCATTTAAAAACTAATAATGTCAATTATTAAATAATTATTATTATTAAATTATTCCTCCCATATAAGTAACATTTCTCAGACTGCCTTCTTCCATCTCCGAAACATTTCTAGACTTCGCCTTGTTCTTACGCAACACAGTACTGAAGTATTGGTTAATGCCCACTCACCTCACGTATAGATTACTATAATGCTGTTCTATCAGGCATTCCACAAAAACGTATCCACAGCTTACAATTTCTTCAAAATTCTGTTGCCAGGATAATAACCTGCTGTCCTAAATCCACTGAACATATTACACGTATTCTCTCTCAACTTCACTGGCACCCTGTACACTACTGAATACAATACAAAATAAAGCTCTTAACATTTAAAGCTCTCCACAGTCTTGCTCCCCCGTACCTCATTGATCTCCTACAGACTTGCACTTCCTCTCACTCACTCAGATCCCGTAATTTGAAAGTATTCAGTCTGGCAATATGGTGCAGCCTTAGTTTGTGGAATACAGACGCAACTAAAGACATGAGCATAAAATGATGGTTGTCAATTTCAAACTGTGTTTCCTCAATGTGCTCCTTGAGAAAAAACACATCATCTGAACCAATCTCAGCCCGAACAAACTGATCGATCAAAGATACACTGACAGCTTGTCCTAATGTCAACTGTCGGATAACATGCTCAGCTACTTTGACCACCATGACTGTACCCTCAGAAGGAATCATCAAACCTCCTTTGTTTTTTCATATATGCAAGTGGTAGCTTTGATCATATGATGCCGGTAGAGCATCTGTTACCAAACTAGCACAGCACACATCACAGGACAGCTTTCTCAAAATCCTGCTACCTCCCACTGCTTCCTGAGGTGGATTTCTTTGGGAAATCTTCAAAGTTTGAGAAATGTTAACAGCTAACAACAATCTACATAGTTATTGACTAAATACGTTTAGCCAAAATATTTTTTGGAGGCTCCCTGGAGCACATAAATGCATAGCTTTGCTAGCTTATCCTGGTGTAGCTAAAGTTAAAATTATAAAATAGGATTTTCTATTGGCCACATATAACCAAAACAATTGTTCAGCCTTACCTATGAAATGTAATCCTCCGGGATCTGGTTTGGAGCGTACAGCGGTTTGTACAATCCCAAGCAGCACATGAGTGAGGCATCTTTATTCATTACTTCTCTCCACAGTAGTGCCACTCGCAATATGGCGGTGACGTTGATGTATGATGCTGCTGGTCATGCAGCGTCTAGTAATTCTATGTCTATGATGGCACCTGTGCACATATGGGACAGCCATCCATACACCATCCTCCATAAAAGTTTTCCCACTGGCGCAAGCGAAGCTTACTAGAAAGTCTTTCGATTTTCTGGCACGTTTTATTTTCTTTTTTTTTGATGCGGCTGGTGTGCATTAACAGGAGGTTCCATTTTTCACGCAACCCTATTATTTGTATTGAATGAAATGTGCTAGTCGAGAATAAAGTCGACATGTTGACTTTATTCTTGTAGTTTGTCATTAAAGTAGAACATTGTAAACTAAACTTCATCTTAAAATGAATGATTTACTAGATTTTCTCAAACCCCATCATAAGTTATGTAGCGCATTAAATGCTTTGTGTTAAGTGTTCCCGAGCCATATTAATCGGTACATGCTTTTTAAACTGATTTCCTCTTGC
Organism: Polypterus senegalus; assembly: GCF_016835505.1. Lineage (NCBI taxonomy): Eukaryota > Metazoa > Chordata > Cladistia > Polypteriformes > Polypteridae > Polypterus > Polypterus senegalus. Next base: position 86,568,339 of record NC_053163.1, on the reverse strand, counting down.
GCTAACAGGAGATTAAGGCAGCGATCACCTCACAGAATACACAAATTTCATGATATTCCTGCTCCCTGAACATTTAGAATGCTTAGATAGATACTTGATATAATTGCCATGTTGAAATGCATTAAAGCAGGTATTAAACATGTGGGGGCATGGTGGCGTGGAGGTTGCACTGCTGCCTTGCAGCAAGAGGGTCCCGGGTGGTCCCTGCTTTGAATTTGCATGTTTTTCTGGTAGGTTTACTTGGCGTGCTTCAGTTTCCTTTCAAAGTCATACCGGATGTGTGGTTTTGTTATGCTACATTGACCCTGCTAGTGTATGTGTTGCTCGTATTCACCCTGCGATGTGCTGGCGCCTCATTCAGAATCTGCTCCTGCCTCGCACACGATGCTTGCTGGGATGGGCGCAATCCTGAATAGATGGCATATTTAAGATTTTTTTTAAAGTTTATAACTAGTTTTAATTCCACAAAGTCGTTTATCGTGTGGTGATTGGTTATGTGGAGAAAGAAAAAGACAGGATACAGTGGTGCTTGAAAGTTTGTGAACCCTTTAGAATTTTCTATATTTCTGCATAAATATGACCTAAAACATCATCAGATTTTCACTCAAGTCCTAAAAGTAGATAAAGAGAAACCAATTAAACAAATGAGACAAAAATATTATACTTGGTCATTTATTTATTAAGGAAAATGATTGAATATTACATATTTGTGAGAGGCAAAAGTGTATGAATCTCTAGGATTAGCAGTTAGTTTGAAGGTGAAATTCGAGTCGGGTGTTTTCAACCAATGGGATGACAATCAGGTGTGAGTGGGCACCCTGTGTTATTTAAAGAACAGGAATCTATCAAAGTCTGCTCTTCACAACACATGTGTAGAAGTGTATCATGGCACAAACAAAGGAGATTTCTAAGGACCTCAGAAAAAAGAGTTGTTGATACTCATCAGGCTGGAAAAGGTTACAAAACCATCTCTAGTTTGGACTCCACAAATCCATAGTCAGACAGATTGTGTACAAATGGAGGAAATTCAAGACCATTGTTACCTTTCCCAGGAGTGGTCGACCAACAGAGATCACTCCAAGAGCAAGGCGTGTAATAGTCCTCGAGGTCACAAAGAACCTCAGGGTAACTTCTAAGCAACTGAAGGCCTCTCTCACATTGGCTAATGTTCATGTTCATGAGTCATCAGGAGAACACTGAACAACAATGGTGTGCATGGCAGGGTTACAAGGTGGAAGCCACTGCTCTCTAAAAAAAACATTGCTGCTCGTCTGCAGTTTGCTAAAGATCACGTGGACAAACCAGAAGGCTATTGGAAGAACGTTTCGTGGACGGATGAGACCAAAAGAGAACTTTTTGGTTTAAAAGAAAAGCGTTATGTTTGGAGGAAGGAAAACACTGCATTCCAGCATAAGAACCTTATCCCATCTGTGAAACATGGTGGTGGTAGTATCATGGTTTGGGCCTGTTGTGCTGCATCTGGGCCAGGACAGCTTGCCTTCATTGATGGAACAATGAATTCTGAATTATATCAGAGAATTCTAAAGGAAAATGTCAGGACATCTGTCCATGAACTGAATCTCAAGAGAAGGTGGGTCATGCAGCAAGACAACGACCCTAAGCACACAAGTCGTTCTACCAAAGAATGGTTAAAGAAGAATAAAATTAATGTTTTGGAATGGCCAAGTCAAATTTCTGACCTTAATCCAATCGAAATGTTGTGGAAGGACCTGAAGCGAGCAGTTCATGTGAGGAAACCCACCAACATCCCAGAGTTGAAGCTGTTCTGTACGGAGGAATGGGCTAAAATTCTTCCACGCCGATGTGCAGGAATGATCAAAAGTTACCTGAAATCTTTAGTTGCAGTTATTGCTGCAAAGGGGAGTCACACCAGATACTGAAAGCAAAGGTTCACATACTTTTGCCACTCACAAATATGTAATATTCAATCATTTTCCTTAATAAATAAATGACCAAGTATAATATTTTTGCCTCATTTGTTTAACTGGCTTCTCTTTATCTACTGTACTTTTAGGACTTGAGTGAAAATCTGATGATGTTTTAGGTCATATTTATGCAGAAATGTAGAAAATTCTAAAGGGTTCACAAACTTTCAAGCACCACTGTAGGAACTGGTGTTTTGGTATGTCAGATAGAGACAGCACACATGCAATAAAGAAAGCCCAGTGAGAAGAACATGCATTGAATTCTGTGTTCATGTCTCCAACCACCAGATCACAAACCCAACATTTACACAATATTTCAGTTAAACCTGTGCGATAGCTATTCATACGTCCAGTTTTTTGGAGCCTCGTCACACCTGCCATAGAGTTCTCTATGCTGAACTTAGACCTGCGAGGGAGCAGTACTATCTCCTCACTACCGTGCATGTTTAATACCTGTTTTAATGCATTTTATCACGAAAACGATATCAAGTATTTATCTTAGCATACTAAATGTCCAGAGAGCAGGAATATCATGAAGTGAATGTATTCTGTGTGGCGAACGCTGCTGGCACCTTCTCAGCACAAGAAGAAGTCAGTTTAAGAAACACATAGTGATTAACAACCGGGTCGGGAACACTTAACAACAAAGTATTTAATGTGCTACATTAACTTAAGACGGGGTTTGATAAAATCTAGTAAATTAAACATTCATTTTAAGATGAAGTTTAGTTTACGACATTCTACTGACAAAAACTACAAGAATTAAGTGGAAATGTCGACTTTAATCTCGATATAAATGGCGAGTTTAAAGTGGAAATGTCGAGAATTTATTTATTTACTAGCCATGTGCGCCCAACTATGTTGCGCGTGTTAAAGTTGTCTGTGAATGGCTCCCTGTTTAAACGCGGCTGCCAGTCGTGAACTGGGCCCTTCGTCGCACAACATTATGATTTTTTTATAAGGGAAACAAAATTACAAAAGAAAACCCTTGGATATTAATTCGATAGGAACGGCCTACTCGGAATCACTGTCCGATTCGTAATTATGTGGTGGTGTAGGAGCATTTCTGTTTCTGTCCGTTCACAGTCCGTCTCGTTTTCACAACGCTGTCATTTCCTCTCACGATCTCTTCTCAACCTTTCTCCAGTCTCGCAGATCGCTCTGTGGCAATCGTGTCCCTGAGATGTTACTGGGACAATCTCTTGGCACCAAGTCTCATGTTTAAGTTCCCCGCAAGACGCTCCGTGGCCAGTCTCTTTCGTCTCGCAGGTCTTTTAAGTGTCTTCCGAGAAGATCTTCTCCCTTCCAAGATTTTTTTTTTTTAATAATAGAGAGACTTGTATCATTTTGATTATGCTGGCATTTGTTATAGATGTTTTATCTGTCTCTTGCTGCAGGTTTTTTATGAGGTAGTTTGCTCAGGCATAACATTACTATAGGAGAGGTGCCAGCAAACTTGAAAAAAAAAAATTGAAGAAGGCTGACCCAGAAGCCAGTCTGGGCTTACTGAAAGATATGCTTTTAGATTAGCATTAGCTCATTAAATAAAGTACTGCCAACCATGGGCAGTTACAATTTCAACAGAGGAATAACTTTAGCAATTGACTATTCCAAGTATGATGCTGTAGAGAGCCATATATGAGGTAATTTCTGCCAAGTAGACACAATAAGTTCCATTCTCTTTTTTTATTTTTTTATTGCAATGTTCTGCGTTGTACGATTGTTAATGGAAATATTTTGCCAGTAGCCATGTGCGCCCAACTACATTGCGCGTGTTAAAGTTGTCTGTGAATGGCTCCCTGTTTAAATGCAGCTGCCAGTCCTGAACTGGGCCCTTCGTCGCACAGCATTATGATTTTTTATAAGGGAAACAAAATTACAAAAGAAAACCCTTGGACATTGATTCGATAGGAACGACCTACTCGGAATCACTGTCCAAATAGTAATTATGTGGTGGTGTAGGAGCATTTCTGCTTCTGTCCGTTCACAGTCCGTCTCGTTTTCACTATGCTATCGTTTCCTCTCATGATTTCTTCTCAACCTTTCTCCAATCTCGCAGGTTGCTTTGTGGCAATCCAAAGAATAAGGCAATATACACGGAGCAATGGTTATAAAAGGGGGACACATAGATATCGAGACTCTTTAAAGCATAAATAGGGATCACTTCACTGACATGTGAGAAAGCCACGGTACAACTGTGAGACGCGCAGCACTCGCCGGCTACAACGTAACAATAATAATTTCCAGAACGTGCTGTTACGTTGTCATTCATTTTACCCACTGTCTTTCTTTCATTCATATGTTACGTAGGCACGTACCTTTTATCTTCGGCAATCTCATTCTCTAACCAGGCCTCAGGAGCTAACCAGCATAACACTGTCCACCACCCCTTTCGTTATTCTGGCACATTGTTGACATCCGTGAGTAAGAACAACATACTAAACTGGAAGGTGGTCTACGCATGCGTGGAATTCGCGGACAAACAAAGATCAAGATCTAAATGAAGATTATATATAAAGATTAGTTAATTTAAAGCACAACAATTTGTTTAGTTTGAATGTCTGTGTTTTGAGGTGTGACTGGCGTACTACAGTCTTCAGTAGTATAAGTCTGGAGGAGATTTTTAATGCAATGCCTGTTTTAGCTGTCTCTCTACTGCCATCTAGCGCTTCTTCTTCTAATTCATTCGCGGAAAAACAAAGATCAAGATCCAAATGAAGATTATATAGAGAGATTCTCGACGTATAGTTTTTTTTTTTCACTGTGTCCATATTTTTTTTTCTTCACCGTGGCCCTAATACACTTCCGTAATAAGAAGACCCTTATTTAATGAACGAGTAAAGAACCAAGCGATTGTAGCTGTGATTTAGAAGATCTATTCAGTTTAACACCACAACACTCCGCTGAAATGTTTAATCAATTTGTACATAGTTTGTATCGTCCCAAATAATAGCTTTGTCTCTTGTACTAACTTTGTGCGCACGAGCTTCTGCAGAAACACCAGTTTTAACGTACGGTTACAATATTATGCATTGGAATATCCGACGCCTTGAATGCAATGGTTTGTTTTCTTTTTAGTCACTTTCTCTTTCTTTTGGGTTAGGCAGCTTGTATGTGGCCGATATCTCATCACATTTAACTGCAGATTCGGATCATATTCGTATTCGAGTAGAGATTTTGCAAAGCTTTTGGTTCAGTCATGCACATTCAGTAAAAGACTTGCGAGTTACCCTGAGCCAATTGAAGACGAGCTATGAAAAGGGTGGGCCCGAGCACGTGTTAACCTTCCATAGATCGTTTGGGGCCATCTTGTGTTTGCCTACTGCCGGTAACACGGAGAATCCTTGCTTGTGAAGGCAGAATTTATCCTGCTGTGTTTCATAACATTGTAAGTCTTTTCTTTTCAGTTGCAAAATGAGTGATTTATATTTCTTTAAAAAATTAGTGTAAGGCAGCAAGAGGGATTGTGGTGTGGCTACGATGTTGCACTAGACAGTTACTAGGAAAGAGGCAAATGCGTTTTTTACTGGTTACATTACATTACAGAAAAGGCACCACTTATGTAACGGCCGACCACTGCACTACCTAGACTATTCCTTGGATCACCTGAGGCTTCTTGCTCTAATAACAAGCCGTACTCCTTACAAGTTTTCTTACTTTTCCAGACACGACGAAATAACAAGATAACAGTAACAGATATGTAACATCAAACACGGATATATTGTAAATGGAAAAGAAACAAATATTCAATAATATATATGTGTGTGTGCACAAAATACCACTGTCCCAAATGACACCAGTGACTAATTATTTTATAAGACACGACTATACAAATATTTACAAAGAACCCTCCCTTGCCCCTAAACAATTAATAGAAACACGTAACACAAACACTGATTAGTTAAACACAGCAACTGAAATGTCGTGAAAAATGAATCCAAAATAAAGTCCGGCCATATTGATACTGGCTGTAGTGTTATTGTGCTCCTTCCCGAAAACAAAACGACCTCACCATAAAAAGTCCTGGCAATGGCTGGTATGAATCCGAACCCCGGGGATTCTTGGCTCTGGCTGTCGTGATGTTGAATCGGATGTTAAAAAAACAAGCAGTGGAATGATGCAATAAACGGCACTGATGAGTTTATAAATGATCTGGTAAATTGTCTCCTTTAACAGGTGATTTTTGTCTCGGGCCGCGATCCCTCTCCATCATCCTTCCCCTCTTCGCTTACGGGGACAACATTTACTGATGCACATATAATGGACAGTAAATGGGATGATGAAACGAAACACACTCAGCACAAAATAGAACATACTATTATTATGTAGCCCCGCTACATTGTCATTGTTTTATTCAGGGTACTTGCCTGTCAATGAGTTTGTTCCATTTTTGCCCATCATAAGAGCCCTAAATTTGTCAGAGTTCTGGCCTGAAAAACAAGGGCAACATAGGAAAATTAACTCATATCAACTCTCTTATTGTATATAATGTAAAATACCAGATTATGTATCTCAGAGTAGCTTGTGGTAACTAGGAATTTACATAAATTTGCTCAATTGTGACCCTGAAACCCTCCTTGGACCTCTGTGGTCTTGTAGCATTGAGCATACGTTTTAAAAACAAAATGTGCATAACCCGTTGTATCTGATTGTTTACACCCCGAGTGCAAAATCGAAAGATATTACATCACCACTGCAAATCCACATCATTAAATTGCCACCACCAACATGTGTTGTTTACATCTATTAGGAGATCTGTTTTCAAACTTTTCCAGTTTTTCCATTTCCAGTATGTAGTTTTTGTGTTCCTTCAGCAGCTGTAATGATGTCTTCTTGCTTTTCAATTGTGGAAGCTAAATTCTTTCGGGACATAGGCATCCATACCCCATATACAGTATATTGTAAAAAATAAAGTATGTGCCAACCTCACATTTAATACCAAGCAAGCAAAAACAACTCTCACTCCACACACAGAGACACCAGATGCAACGTAACAGTGGCCTCAAATCAGCATATTTTTGTAGCACTTTTTACAAAATGCCACAGGGTAGACAGTCAAGTTTTACCAAGTCTCAAGTATGTGTTGGCAGGATTGGCAAAAACCCACAACCCCTCTAGTATTTCTGTAGTGATACATACTTGGTCTGTTATTTCGCAATCAAGACAGAATTCACAGTCATCTTTGTTCTAGAATCCTGGCATAGGCCATCCTAAGGAAGCCGAGTGAGATCCTTCAGTAATTGGAACACAAACCCAATGTGTTCTGAGAATCATGTAAGGAAACCAGAAGTATTGGTATAATCACTAATGGCTCTGGAGCGTGGTGACATATTGCACGTTCTTTAGCAGATGCAAGTAAAATTTCATTGTATTTTTTTAAATGTGACAGTAATCCCATAGGTCAGGTCAGGTTGGGGAGCGTGTACTGGTTAAGTGTGTTGCTGCACCCACCACATGACAAAACAGTTCGGAATCCTATTTGGCAATCCCCCCAGGCAGACACGCAGTCCAGTCCCACCCTCTATCTGCTGCAGCCAGGTGTTATGTAGGTGTCCCCCTGACATGGTCCAGCCACTCAGGTCCTCAGAAATGAGGATCCTGTGAGCCGGATCGCCCTTGGGGAATTGCGCCACATGGCCATAGTGCTGTAACTGACACTCCTTCACAATGCAGGTAATGTACCTCATTCGGGACTTCATGAGCAACCACTCATTCGACACAAAGTCAAACCAGTGGGTCACAAAGATTCTCTGAAGAGACACAGTACCAAAGGAGTCCAGTCTTCGTCTCCCCCCAGGTAGAAACGTGGTTCAGTCCCACCCTCCAAAAATGTCCATCTATCTGCCATAGACAAGTGTTAAGTGGGCGTTCCCTTGGTCTGGTCCAGCCGTTCAGGTCCTCAACAATGAGGATCCTGCTACCCTTGGGGAATCATGCCACATGGCTATAGTGCCGTAGCTGATGCTCTCTCACAATGCAGGTAACGAGCCTCATGAAGAGACCCAATACCCAAAGAGTCCAGTCATCTTCTAAGGTCACGGGATAGCGTCCATGTCTCTCAACCATATAGCAAGACAGGAAGCACCAGGATTCTAAAGACTTGGACCTTCATCCTTTTGCAGATATCTGGAGCATCACATACCCCTTTCCAGTGACCTCATGACCCCCTGCGCTCTTCCGATCCATCTACTAACTTCATAGGAAGAGTTACCAAAGACATGAATGTCACTGTCGAGGTAAGTAAACCTCTCGACAAGGTCGACACTCTCTCCGCAAAACAGACACACTGCTGATGGCTGTGCCCAAGAGGTCATTAAAGGCCTGGAGCTTGGTTTTTATCCAGGGCACTCAGAGTCCTCGCTTAGTCTCTTGAGAACCCCGCTCAGAACCTCCATTGACTCAGCGAAGATCACAGCATTGTCGACAAAGTCAAGATCCGTGAGTCTTTCTTTGCCAACAGATGCCCCACAGCCGCTGGACCCCACAACCCTGCACAACACTCAGTCCATACAAGCATTGAACAGAGTAGGAGCAAGAACACACCCCTGGCGAACCGCAGAATCAACTGGGAAAAATGCAGAGGTTCTGCCTCCACTCTGCACAGCACTCACAGTACCAGTGTACAGGCCAGTCATGATATCCAGCAACCTTGAGGGGATCCCATGAAGTCTCAGGATGTTCCACAGGGCAGCTTGATCAACGGAGTCAACCTTATATAAACTGATAGACCTTTTATATACACACTCAGTCAAAACACTTCAGCTTTTCTTCATATTTAATCAGTTGAAATGCAGTGAGTGACATAAAATGGTGAAAAGATAAGCAGTAAACTGCCAGAGGTTTAAATTTGAAGTTTAGGTTAGCAAAAACGGAAAAAAAGCAAATTTCAGAATATTACAAATGGGCCTTCTTTAGGGAACAACTAATAGTTTACAACCTACAGGTGTTCTGCAGAAATTAAACCTTTCAATTTGGAGCAAGCAATTTGCACAGGTGTCCCAGCTTCTGTTGATTACTTAAAAACCATCCATCTGTCTTTGTGATAAGTGGCTTGGGGGGTTGTGCAATTTTTAAATAAGTGTGCCAGTCAGGCATGATAAAAGGAGCCCGCACAGGACAAGAAAAGGGGGAAAAATAAAACAAAACAGGAAAGAACAGAGAAGAGCAAAAGAAAAGTGAGACAGAAGTTAAAAGATGATGAGAAGGGCAGGAAAAATTAACAATACTCCCGGAGGACTCCTCTGCAACACTGGGGAATGGCAGCAGGAGTCAGAAGACGTTTTGCTCATAAGCGCCTTGTGGAACATCATGGGATTGATGGCAGGGACATGGGCCAAGAATAAGGGATGTCTCCTCAGGCTGTGACATCCAAAGATGCTAAGCCAGGGAGATTTCAGAGGGATGCCTCAGGGCTTGTGAGTTTTAAAGTACTGCTTCTTGCTGGACTTTAGCCTCATTTTAATGGAATATTTATTTATTTATTGAACTTGATTTTTAACTTCCACATTCACTTTGGCTTTTATGGACTATTTATTTATTTATGGGATAATTTGAATCATGCACTATTCTGTACACTTTTTTTTTGATGGTTTAAATAAAAGCACTTGAACACTTTTGCACCTACCTCTTTGCTGCATGCGTGCATCCTCATTTGCCCAGCTCATTTCAGTCTGTGACTATCAATGGTCACAGGTTCAGGAGGCTCCCGAATGCAACTTGGAGTATGGAGCCGAACCGAACCAACACAAAGCATAGTTGGAACACACTCTGTTACCACACCCTCTGAAGTACTAAATGGACAATATTAAACTGTAGAATGTTGTAAATACCAGTGAGAATGGTAAGACAACAGCAATTAACAAATGAAATGAGACAGAGCATTATCAGAAGTGTAGGACTTTCATTCAGAAAAACCGCAAAAAAAAAAAAAGTGTCACTATATATAGAAACTAGAAAAAACTCTGATCGGAAGAGATCTGGCAGACCCAAAGTCACAACCCAATCAGAAGACAAGTTTCTGAGGGTCACCAGCTTGCATGATAGGCACCTCACAGCACAACAGCTTCAAGTACAGTTTAACAGTGGTCACAAAAGCAAGTCTCAGGTACTACTGTGCAGACTTTGTGTTGCATTTGACAGGGTGAGTGGCAGTAAGGAAGCCATTCCGTAAAGGACAAAATAGGGCCTTGAAGTACTGGCTATAAACTACTGTAGACTAGAAGAAAGTCTTACAGACCAAGGAATCCAAATTTGTGTATGCCATTGAGTTGGTTCAAGAATGACTCCTCAGTGTGTGACACCAACTGTCAAATATGGAAGAGGGAGTGGAGTGTCTGGGGTTTTTGCTGGAGGCACAGTGGGTGACTTGCACAGTGACTGGCATTCTGACTCAAAAAGGTTACCAGAGTTTGTCTGTCATATCAGAAAAATGTGGCTACTTTGAATCAAAAAACCTATTCTGTATTGTATAAGTCTAGAAAAAAAAATAGCAATCTCTCTCTCTCTCATATATGTGTGTGTGTGTGTTTCTTTCATCCCCTTTTCTTTATCTGGCCGTTATAGACAGTTAATAAATATTCACTAAGTTTTATGTAGCTCAGAAACCTGGCTGTCATGCTCATAATCAAAAGTAAAACTGCATAGTACTGTAGTTGCCAAAGGAGGAGGTTTTAATTTAAATGTCTAAGAAAAGTAACAAAAAACTGCAGGAGATATATTTTCTCCTTTAACAAGTTAAACATTGAGATTTAAAGTGGCATCTTTAATGAGCCCAACTAAAGCTAATTATTGACAGCTTCATTTTTTTCACATTGTTTACAATTTGAAAGATTGAAGTTGCTGGTGTGCCAAGTACGGACTGAACTAGCCAGCCAGCAGTTCCACTAGAGATTCTTCACAAACTCTGGAGAGTAAATCAACAGCACATAGATAGTACAGTACAATGCTTTTAGCCCACATTTTCAGTTTATCGCTGTATTCAAACATGGAGATTTGCTCTCCTAGATATGGTTAAATAATTAAAAACCCTTAAAGAAATCATGTTATCCATTGAATCCATTATCTATGTGGGTTTTCTGTGGTAGATCCCCCTGTTCATTCATGGCCCAGAGAAATGCTATCAGGCCAGACTGATTCATCTTCCTTGTGCCTGGGTTAGCATCTGGTTAGTGCTGATCCAGAATTAAATTACGTACACATGACAACAGGATGGCATAATGGTTACTACTGTGGTCTCACAGATCAAAGAGACAACTAAGTTCGAATCCCTTCCAGGTCACTGTCAGCTTGAGCATGTTTCCCCCTCACACATCTCCATATACTATAAACTGGCACCCTGTAAGAGCATCACAAAAGATGCTACAAAGGCAGACTGGCAATCCATAACCCCCAAATTTTATGCAGCTTCAGTAAATGGACGAACAAATGAAAATGCAATCATGAGCAGAATGTCTGAAATGTAGTTACCGGGCTCTGGGAAAGTTGGTATAACATTAGGAAATATGAACAACATTTTCCTGACACATCAGTCTTATCAAGAAACAATTATTTGTTTTATAAAGCTAATTAGCATGGCTAAATGAGATTTTAAATTTAATCTAAGTATTAAGGACTTTCTACTTTCCAAGTCTTATTTTAAAGATATTTAATTTTGATTTTGCAATGGTTCTTAACTTAAACACTTGTGCACAATCAGCAGTGGTGAAGACAAATTGGGTCTAGGAAAGGTGAGAGTATTACTTCACAAATACACTCAGGATGGCAGTGTAATAAAATTATTTTGCAACATGTAAAATGACATTCTAGAGTTTATAGTTTCTTTGCTCTTGATAGTGTAACTCCATTTTCAGCATTTTTTTTTTTTTAAACTTCGCTATATCGATTCCAAACATGTGGAGGCCAAAGGCTATTCTGGCAGCAGTTGGGACAAGCCAGGATGGGTCCATCACAGCAAACATGCTTGTAACACTCACTTGAGTAGGGTCAATGTAGATTTCCACAACCTGCCTTAAGCCCTGGAAAGCTGTGCAATCAATGTATGCATATTATTAAATATATGCAATAAAAATAAGCACATATGCTGTACAAATTATTAAGGATGAATATTAAATAATTAAAAGGGTGCAGGTCATCGGTCCATGAAAAAATTTACACAAAGACTTCTTGGCTGTACTCATGGAATTTGGTTTGTAATAGAAATTCTACATTCAGTACACTTAAAGCAATTCCATTACATTTGCTGAACAGTACACAACAAGAAAGAAAAACAAGATTACATTTCAAAGTTTTATTTAGGATGTACAAGTATGGCATCAAGTCACAGTGAAATGTTTAACAATAAAGGAGATTTAAATTTCATACATAGCATCACAAATTAAGTACAAAAACACTAAGGAGATTATGGAAGAAAATTATTTGTCATGGAGAACAGCAATTAGGATGGTGATGTTATTAATTTTTAATTCCTATTTTCAACTTAGTTGTTACTGCACAAAATTTGTTCGGTCTAGTATTGTAAACTATCAATCATTTTGGGTGCATTTTGTTTGACTTCCTTGTATGTTCATATAAAATAAGTTGGCAAGTTAGTTCTTTTTTACATTTGAGGAGAAGACTGAACACTTTGACACTGATATAATTACACACAAATTAATTTTTTGCTTTACCTGTAACATTGTATTAAAAGAAAAAAGGCAAATAAGTGCTGGTTTGTTTCTGTTAAAAAAAATCAAGCAGTATAAATGTTAAAACAAAAACAGAACATAAGAAAAAAAAAACCAAAAAAAAAACCTTAATTTAAAATAAAGTTAGACAGCACACAGTGAAAAACGTGCAAAGTCAATACAGAATATTCTGGACAGAATATGCCAAACGCATAAAGTATTGGGGGAGTGATATGTGACCTACATGGTATTTGAAACCTTATGCCAAATTAAACTTTAGTTTTTTCTGTCTCCTTTTGAAATATTTTTGGAATGAGATACATGCAGTTTCACAAAATAAATTAGGCATTAGATTTTCAAAGTCAAGTGGCTCTCTGGAATGTCCACATAGTGTTTACAAAAGCAACTATTACAAATCAGAAGAAAAACAACGTATCTGTTAATGAGTCCTGTTGGATATGAAATACCCCTCCTGCATTTCAGTTGATGTATTTGCTCTTTTAAACCTTGAGTTTTTGTAAGACTGACTACACAATATTCTAAATCTGCAAATTACATTAGTTCTATTGGATGACCTATATTTCATTCTTTTCTCATACAGGTTCATAAGACTTTTTTGACCTGAAAAGAGAAAAAAAATTGGACCCAGGATGGTAGATCTTTTAAAGCCCTGAGGAATAGTTGCAAAGCTGAATTTTTGAATAAATAATTGATGAAACACCTTGTAAGTCACATATAAGGATTCAAGGAGCACACAGAAATAAACAGTTTAAATCAAATTCTCTCTCTGTGAATAAGGATGAGAGGCTTGAAGAAGCTGAAATCTTCTCTTCAGGTAGTTGGCAAAGAGATTAAAAGAAGCTAGTGAGAAGGATGAAAGAGAAAGAAAAAGAAACAAAGGGAATATTAACAAGAAGGGATAAGAAATAGTTAGAGATATCTGTCTGTCACGCCTGAAAATTGTTCCACATGTTTAAATAAAACTAAATGTTAAATTTAATGTATTTTAAAAAGGTCAAGCCTTTTAAAATAAATAATTCAAACTGCAAACTTGAACAGCCTTAAATAATAAAACTCCGGTCCAGCCAAATGAGTGGAGTCAGTCTTAAAATTCAAGTCTTTTAGATTAGGTATAAAAAATTATTAAACACCAGCAACTCAACAATATATCAAAATACGAGAGTATGTTTAGAAGTCATCACTGAATTAAATAAAATAATGCAATAAATCTGCATGCATTAATTAAGGAGCTCTGATCTGATCTTCTCCTAGAAGAAACAAATTAAAGGAATTTTGTTGTGAACGCAGACATTTTTAATTTTCGATATTTATTTACTATTATAATCCTTTAATTCACATAAGGTCTTTTCACACTTGAAAAATATACTAAAGATTTGTCACTTGTTTAATGTATTTTATTATGTAATGGGTATCTTTATATCAAGTGTAATACTTTAAACTTTTCATTTTAGTATTTTGAAAATAGCACTAAACAGGTTGCCGCTGAGAAGGAACTATAGATTGATCATTGTATGATTGATTTCATAGCACAAACAGTTTATAATTTTTCCAAAAAAAATAAAAAAATAAAAAATACATGGTCTTACAGGGTTTTGGACACTTTGCCTAGTCATCTGACTGAGAGGATATATAAATATATATATATATATATATATATAGCATTATTATTATTATTATTATTATTTAAGCATTCATAATTTCTGTCCAGCTGAACTAAATTAAAATGACTCTCGAGAAGCAAAGCCTATTAGAAAAATTCATAGCTGTCTGTCAAAAACTTGCTTAAATTCATCATTATATATTTAGAGGGGGGCCAGAGTTACAATTATTTCACTCTGCTTGTTATCAGAACTTCCATTTATTCATTTACTGATAATTAATAACACATTATTACATTGGCATCTGATTATTCCTCTATCAAAACACATGCAACCAAAAAAGTTCAATTAAAGCTGTAACAGGCAAGTTATTAAAATGTTGAAAAAAGAAAGAAAAAAAAAAACAAACAACTTAAGACTCTATAGATTGTTGCACTACTAAAAAACAACAATCAAAATAAAGCCTGGTGCTAACATGCTGATGCAATTCTTTAACTTGACAAAGCCATGCTTCAATTTTCAGACATTAGTAGAAAAATCTGTTAGTATGACTTATGTATTTATTAAAATAGTTTATCCTTCATGTTTAGGGGATCTTAAAATTACCAGACCAAATAATAGAATCCAGCTACTAGATGCCAGACATAGCCCCCTGGACAGTTTAAGTTTAAAACAAAAACCTGGTCCCTTTAGTAATGTTGCTGTGGAGCTTTTATTCGGTGCAGAGCCAAGGATTACTGTAAAAGGAAAATGAATAAATAAAAAATAAAAAAAAAAAATGAGCAAACTGTCCAAATGCTACCAATCAATGAATTCATTGTTAGGCCACTAACAATTTATATGTGAAAAGATGTAAACCATCACATTTTAATTATTTCCTTCAATTGTCATTACTTCAAAATTTTCTTTGACAATCTAACCAGTGAACTTTTTCTTATATATGTATGGATAAATACTTGGCAGTATCATGAAATTATTCATTTCACTGGTGAAATTTTCAACCGAAATATTTATTACACTTGTGGCATTAAAAGCTCAAGGATAATTGTTTATCTCAAAGTCAACATTTACAAAGGGGGGGAAAAAAAAAAACCAAAATCGAAAATGACATTACACCATATCACATAACACAAAGCGACACACTGAGCTCAGTAGCAGATTTAAAAGACAATGCTAAATAAACATTATACAACCATTATAAAACTTGTTTAAAATCTATATTTTCCATTTTTTAAGTTGCTTCTGTCCTCAAAGAATGGTAAAAAGGTTTTACCCTACTTGAGTACTGAAAGTAAGAACCATATAAACAGAAATAAAAAGAAAAATTATGGATTATTAGATATATACTGTATAAAGATCTTTATCTTTCCTGTTTTTATAATTAAATACTTATGACTACATTGTAAGCAAAATGACAAAAGTTGACTGCTTACCAAAATTGTGGCATTTCCCATTATTGTCCTCATGAACAAATCATTTACTATATTTTTTTGGAAAAACTGCACTTATAAGAATCAAATACAAACATTTTGTACAATCTGGTACAATAACTATCATTTGGATATTTCAATATCTTCAAGTGATTACTTTATATTAAAAACTTCTTTGTCTGTTGTCTAAAAAGGCAAGACATGAGATAACTAACCAGAACATGAGGTACTGCACATCTTATTGATTTATAACATAGTACATTGCATAGTATCCCGAAATTAATAATATTAATGGGGGTAAAAAAGAACCTTCTGGTTAAGGAAGAAATTCTAACTTGAGGTGTTCCAAAATAAAGCTAATTTTCATCCCATTCTGAACACTATAGTATTTTATACCCCTTTTACAGCTGCACTCGGGTCCCAATCTGGGTGGTTCATCATATGGTGGGTACGGCAACACACTGTATCAGCGCATGCTCCCAACCACTCTCTCTCTCTTATCTTACCTGTACTATTCCAAAGAAGTTAATCCATTAGCAGTGTTTATGTTTATCTGTGGGGCAGATTTATAATAAACTAGACCTTATTCTTAATTTAAAATAAATGATAACAGATAGGTAGTTCAGAATATCTTGACCTTTTTCAAATTCAAGTCTTAAGTAGTAGTGCTTAATAGTCACTAGAGGGAAATCAATTTTCAAACTTAAACTACCTTGGGTAAACATCCAAAGGAATTACTTTCGTTTGAGTAACTTCAGTGTAGGCCAGCATTTCACAATTGGGCCATGACCCACTTTTTAGTCACGGGTTGCCATCATTGGCTTGCAATGGATTACGGTGGATTGCCTAAGCAATCAATTTGTGCTGCGTGAAATGTTTCCCTGATTCTAAGTGAGCTTGTTTCACCAAGGGGGAACCCCGATCATGCTTGTTTAAGCAAGGGGGCAGTTTGGAATTGCTGCTTGTGGGATGTCAATGAATTTAAAAAGGTTTAGAAACAAATTGAATGCATCACATCTGCTAATATTTGACAGGTTTTAACAGCAGAGGCAGTGGAGAATTCAGTTAGCAAAATGCAAACTTTACATGGTAATTGGGTGGTGGGGTTTGGTCGATGTGTGTATAGGAAGCCCAAAAAGGTAAAGGAAAAGCTTTTAAATATAAAGTTCAATAAGTCACCTAAAAATTACAAGACGCAAATTGGCAGACTGATTACCATAAAAAATGTTAACCTATATTATTCACCATTTTGAAAAGTCTAGACCAAAGAAACTTAAAAGAAATTCAATTGGGCAAAACAACTGGAATGATACAATTACAGAACTGGGAAAAACAAGGGGTAACATTGTGATAGGGCACCATCTTTCACATTATGAATGTTTTGGAATTTGGTTTTTTGCAATTTGGTCTTTGTTCCTATAATGTTACTGTAACCAAGACAGACCATGAAATATGTGGCTTTGGTCAAAAGGTACTTGGAAAAACTGTTCATAATTTTAGGGACAAACCTCTTCAACATACACCAGATACAACAAAAATTCTATTACCATCCAGCTCTGTATTAAAAACTGTTAAAATATTTTCAGATTTTAAAAAGGAACAGTAACTAGTGTGTAAGTCATTCCAAAATCATCTAAGGCAACAAGTACTGCAATTTCCCAATAACTACAATGTATGAGGCTTTAATTAAAAGAAGACAATATAACACTATTTTTGCTCCTCTTCATTTAGGATATTAAAAAAGCGTCCAGTTTGTTTACAACAATGTACTTCTGTCTAAGAAATAAGCAGTATTTAAAATACCTATACTCTTCAAAAGATTAAAATGTATAATTCCTGCCATGTTATTGGTAAGAAAATGTATCAATCAATCTGTTGGATTTCCATGTTTCTTTGAAAAGCATTACTTGCAGCACATTGACAGAAGAAAACTAAATGCAAAAAAAATATTCAGCCATTAAGATCAAATTACTATCAGTCCTCATCTTATAAAACATGCTTTAAATATATAAATAATGGAAAATATGTGCAGAACAACTTTTGAAACTTACTTTGATTTATTATGAATTTAACATTATGGTTGTTTAAAATGTACATTAACAATTAAAAAAAAAGAATTTTTAATCTTTATTATATTGCTTTTTAAAATGTGATAACTGGCTCTTTTATTATACACCATTTTTTTTTTGAAAAGCAAGTTTCTTTTTTCTTTATAGACAATTTGGAAGAGAAGGCGGCTATTAGAGTGCACAAAATTTCAAACACAAGAACTCTGAAAAACATGGTAAGATTGGATATTCATTCTTTTATTTCCTGAGTGAAGAGAAATACTATTTGGTGAACACTGACATTTAAATAAAAATAAAAATGTTTTAAGAAATTAGATATTAAATTGTAAAAAAACAATGTTAAAATTACAAAGTGGAATGCTGTTTACATACACAAGTACAGTGGAAGCAGCAATCCAATTAAATAAGCAGTTCAGTTCAGGTTTAGATATTTTTTAACTACAAGCAGGACATTTGAATTAGCAATAGATAATGCATTTCAAATGCATACATGCAAAGTTATGCTCAAACATTCAGCCCAATAATTGCTTATGCATGCCTATGGAATTAATGTTCATAAAATGATGAATTACATCAAGTAATTAAAATATTGTTGGAAAGTTTTATGCAATGCAACATACTGTAACATTATCAAAAGATATAAAAAATAACTTACAAGTAAACAGTTAAATTTACTAATATTACTTATTGAATGCATTTAACCTGCTCATTTGAATAAAATTTCTACTCCAATTATTGTGAGCACAAAATTAAATATCCAACATATATGATTACATAAATGTTCTGTAATAGGCAATTAAATTCTGAAAAAAAAACTGTGCAGGTTAAGATGGAGTGTGTTTAACACAGCATACATAATTAATCATGCAATTAAAAGGTATATGTTTAAAAGCAAAAAAAAAAAATTAAATTGCAGTAGAACCATTAATCCCATTTTGCCTCAAAGCTGCTCATTTCCTCCATTAAGCACAGCCAGCCTTTAATGTATGGGAAATGGAAAGGTAACACACATCACAACTGGGAACAAATGAGGTGAAAATTCATTCATGACTTGCTGGGGAATGCACTTGCTACAGGAACCCTGAACTGGAATGAAAGAGAAGTAGGATTAATACATTCTATAGTTACAAGAATTTAAAATCCCTTGTAATTGTTAATTTGTTATATTTGCTTGACTAAATAACCATTTGATCATATAAAAAGTGTGCACGCACACACATACACAAACATCAAAACCTTTTCTCCCCATCTAGCTGACTGTCCAACTATCACGGTGTGGTGGGGCATACGACTAATTATATCTTTACCAATCACAGGTAATAACTTGAATACAATATCTAACAGTACCATTTATCAAGGGCAGTGACAGACAGACATACAGGTCTGTGGAGAGGCTGCAAGTCTGTGAGGTATAAATAGCTTAGAAGTCTAAACTCTTCCTCCTGAAGTAATAATTATAATTGAATCGAATTCAGTTCAATTGAATTCAGCACTCTGCACCTGCAGTCATTAAAGAGTACTGTAAATAGTTTAAATTTTACAAATTACTAATTACATAATGAGCACACTTAAAGTAACAATAACATTTAAAATCCGGTGATGTTCTTGCCTTATGCCTGATGCTGACTGGGATAGACTGTAGCTTCCCCGTGACGCTATTCTGGATTAAGTGAGTTTAGAAGATGGATTTTACTTTGTCTTTGCTAGTTACAGCTGAAGGCAACATTTTACTTTTTATGTTCTGTAACCGTGCACCATGTGGCAAAAGTACCCACACTGATTTACTGATCCAGTTTCTTCAATTTACCTTATAAACAGTTGTTCATAAGTTACAAGAATATGTAAGTAATATAGTAGAATTAATTAATTCTTCTAAACTTTATTCCACATTCGTTTTCAAAACATTTTTATGTTCACTGTTGACTTTAAGTTAATCAGATGTCTGTAAACTGGTCTGGATTAAGAGATAACTTTCAGCAGCTTACTGTATATAAAACAGAAAATGTATCAGAAAATGGTTTCTGTGCCAATTACATTTTTTAATGTATGGACATTTCAAAAATGGCTAGGTAAAGGTTTCAGACTGACAAGTTTGTTTTGGTACAGGAGAAAGAAATATATATAATTAATGGAAGTCAACCGTTATATTAATATCCTAAAAACAACTTAAAACAGGAACTAAAATTTGAATAGTATTTTTACGCTCTAAACAAAGGCAGTTCTTTATAGAAAATGGTATGTGCCAGTGTACTGCTGGTTAAAATCTAAATTGACACTTGTCTTATGTCAATGAACAAAAAGGGAATGTCACAATAGCATACTGTGAAATCTAGGAAAGTTGGTGGGGAAGCATACTGTCGGGCTTCAAATATACTGTGTGCCTGGCACAGCAAATGTCTCAACACATGCCATAACAAAAGTAAACAACACAACACTATGTCTGAAAATTTTTCTTTTGTAAACAGTTACATCTAGTAATTCACAACCACATTGACTAAAACAGACCAAAAAATTGTAATTATTTTATTCAATATCTGTTCTAAAGAATGAATAATATACAAAAAGACCCAAGAACTGATAACTGATGCCTAAGCATAAAATTGCTTATAAATAACAAACATTACCTGCCAGAGTTATTTAACCTAAGTGGCAGGAATGTGCAAAAGTTTCGTAGAAGGCAGATTATGCAAGGAAGCCGACAATATAGTAATCCTGGCTAGGAATATTTGAGCTTTTCAGGCAGGTATTCAATGTCTTTGTACTGTGATCCTGTACTATTTTTTATACTCAAAAAAATGTGTATTCACTCAACAGGGACACTGCTGAAGAAATAGCTGGAGACCCTCATAGACCTGTGTTGGGATTCTTATGACAGTATACCTAAACCATGATGTAATTTAAGAACAGTAAGTATAAAATCTCAGACAGAAAATGCTGTTGCCTTCACAGCTCCAGGTGCCTACAATTGCATATTACATCTGTTTCACTTTCACCTTGGTATGGTATTTTCCAAATATAGTCTAAAAAATTTCAGGTTAGGTTAGTTAGGGACTTTCAATTTGTCTAATGTGTGCAAGTATGTGGATGCATTTTTTTTTTTTTTTAATACAGGGTTATGCTTTGTGTCCATTGCTTCCAGGATCAATTTGTCTCTCTCTCAGATGCTTTGGTGTAACAATGTGCTCAGGGAAAGGAACGATCAATTAAAAAAAACAAACAAAAAAAAAAAAAAAAACAATACTACTGAAATAGAGGACAGCATGGTACAAAGAAAAAAAAAAAACACATTTCATGGGATGTGCTTACTTTGTTAGAGGACTGAATGTGTCTAGTAGTTCTTACTTTAAGTGACCGGTAATGTTTCCTTAATGGTAATAACTGATGGCACATTTCCTGACCCGTGATATATATACAGGTTTTTAAGAGAGTCCATTTTTCAGGCCTACGTTCTTTTCTGCTATCTGAATGACATTCTGCAGTTTATAGTTTAAGTGAGCAGATGCATTGCCAAACCAGACTGTTCAGGAGAAACTTAGGATGTTTTCAGTAAAAGCCCTTATAAAACTGTACAAGCACTGATTGAGACAAGGTAAACTTTTTAAGTTGACAGAGAAATAATATTTACTGCTGAACTCTATTGAAAACAGAAGTTAGGTTTTCACCCCATTTCAGAGTAAGTAATAGTGGTACAAGGAAATCCAATTGATTCTACCCTACTGACAGCTATACCATTCATAATCAAGGAAGTAGGAGGTAAAGAGTGTCTCATAAAATACACAACCATTTCCACATTTTCAGAGTATTCAAATAGAGACTGTTGAAGGTGCACTAATGGCGCTTTTCCACTGAATAGTACGGCATGACACGGTTCAGTTCAGCTCACTTTTGGGGGGTTTTCCACTGGGAACAGTACCTGGTCCTTTTTTTAGTACCACCTCAGCCGAGGTTCCAAGCGCCGAACCGTTACCAAAACGTGACGTGTAAACTCTGCTGGTCACTGATTGGCCGGAGAAAATCGTCATTACTGCGTCACTGAACTTGCGACACGAGACACAACAAACCCGCTAGATTTTTAGCACAGCCAGCGAAGGTTCGGACGCCCCATTTAGTTTTAACCAAAAATGGCTGTTTCGTGGTCTATTGAGATAGTACAGACGTTCCTCTCGATGGTAGCCGAGGAGCGGATTCAGCGAGAGCTGGATGGGGCGACGCGGAATGAAAAAGTTTTTCAGGAGGTCGCTTGTGGCACGTTTACGATGATGTCACGGCAGTAGAGGCGGCGCAACTATAACGACACGTGAATAATCCCGCCCACTCTAAAGCGGTACTAAACTGCAGTCGAAACGCAAACCGAGCCGAACCAAGGTGAGCTGTACTGAACCGTGCTGTGCCGTACTATGCAGTGGAAAACTGCCATAACTGGCTGTCCAGTTCATTCTCCTCCTACATGGCATCTCATTTGTAATTATGTCAATCATATCATCAGCAGGAGAGAAAATTGGTGACAAAACTTGAGATTCTGAAGAATCAGACTGTATGTCTTCACTATTACAAAAATCAGCACCACTGGCTTGTAATTTTTCAGAAAATAAATATTTTATTTCTTGGGAGCAGAGATAATTGTGGATTCTATGAATTTGGCATTGAGTCTGCAATTAACCAAGGACTGAGTAAAAGTTTCTATAAATACAGGTGATAAATGATTGGCACTGTGTCTTAGTGTGTATGGAGAAATGTCTGGAGCAGGAGCTTTATGACACTTCTGTCTCTGGAACAACAGAGAGATTTGATGCTCAGAAATGTGGAGTGGAAAAAAGGAGGTGGGCCATAAGAGAGACAAGCGAGATGTTTATTTTCCTGACTTATGGAGAACTGCTTCTCAAACCTGCAACAGAAACTGTTTGGCTGACCAGGTAGATAGGAATTAGTCTGTGGCACGGGGACTTCCATTTGACAGACGAGCAATAATTGGTGGAGCAATTCTGTTCCTGCATGACCTTGTACCAGAATCAAGAAATATTTTCACATTCTAGTTATTGTTTTATAATTTTATATATGAATTATAACTTTCAGGAAAGCATTTGAGCTGGATACTGAGGCAATCAACTGCCAGCCACAGTGCTAGTTCTTGTTTTTTCCCCTGTGAAGGGACAACCCTTAGAAGACTAGCCATAACCCTCCGTGAATCATTTTAAGGGGGTTCCAAGACTTTCTACTACAAATCACAAATGACCTAGGAGGTTAACTATGAAAACAACCAATATGACATGGCTGGGGTTTCCTGAGAGTGTAGATAGAGATTTTAAAAAAAAAAAGAAAAAAAAAAAGAAAAAGAAATGAGAGGACAAAAACAAAGAAGAGGACCTCAAGGGCCAACACACTTCACTGGAATGGCTACAAATAAAACGGAGGCTTCCTGCGAGAATGGTAGTCTGTGAAGCATTTCACATGGTAGTAATCAACTGGGAGACCAATGCTTCCACAAATCTTTGGTTGCCCAAGTGTATTCCTATTAGTCTTCTATTAAATACATACACTAAGTATTTTTCCTCTGCAGTGGGCTGACACCCTGCCCGGGCCTTGTAACCCTGCCTTATGCCCTGTGTTGGCTGGGATTGGCTCTAGCAGATATCCCACCGCGACCCTGAAGTTAGGATATAGCGGGTTGGATAATGGATGGATGGAAGTATTTTTTCTCAAAAGGCTTAATTAGTTTTAATTTTCATTTTGTGTAATTCTGAAAATATAAAAGAAGGTAGATGAAACTTGCGTGTGTCATATTCAGGATATATAGTGCATGTTGACATTCACTCTTACTATCAAGTTTAATTTGTGACCTGTAGCTTGCTAAAGGACGACTATTGATGCACACTGCCTAGCACCAAGTTTCCAAAGAAAATTACATATATGAGCAAAAAACCTTGTGCTCAAATATAGTCAGTTTAAGGATAAGCCTAACTATTAGTGATGATACAGTTAATGGCTAAGCACGACATATGATATTCTGTTCCTTCTCCAATCTCTGCCATTTAGTTAGTTTTTAGAATACAAAATAAATCAACATACAAATTAGGGCTTCAGTGTTTGTTCTTTTTATAGTAGCTCAAGTGCAGGCTCTACTTAACCCCACTGCATTATGCTTTCTAACATGTGAATGCTTTCAATATTATTCTTCATTTAGCAAACCCTATAATCAAACTAAACTGCAAAAATCTGATATGGAGACAGTACTTTTGAGGTAAAATCCACTAGTTTTTTTTTTGTTTACAATGGTACATACATTGCTAGTGTTAAATGCCCGGTTATGGTTAGTAAAAGGGCCTTACCAGGACAATGGATGGCATGCACCATGCAGCAAACAGGAGGATTAACTGCAAAACATTATACATGCAACAAACTGATGACAGTGAAATAAGTAACATCTAATTACTTAACACTCACTTTAACATAAAATTAATGAAAGGTTAGTGATGTTTTAAAAAGAAAAAAGGTGTGATGTCCTATGAACGTCTATGCAACTATTTTATTTAGCTAAATTAAAACATAAAAGGGACAGCGACATACAATTATTTTTGCTCAAATGTTCATACTTAATTCTTTTAGATCATTTCTCCTATATGTAGTTCTTTTCAAAAAGAAAAAATCTATCTCCACAATTCTCAGTGGTACAGAGGAGGAGTAGTGTAAGGTGGCCAGTAATGAAGAATCCAGGAGGCACTTAAAAATATTTCAAAATTTGAAGTCCTCCCCCAAGCCCATGAAAATAGAATCAGCCAATTCAACCATAGTCAAATAACATACAAGTGCATGTAAATTCAACTTCTCTGCAGTAACCTTAAAAAGTAGAGTGCATCAAATTGCTCCAAGAACAATTATTTAAATAAGCAATTAAAATTTTAAAATTTAAAACAACCCACTGAACAGTTTCTTGTATTACTTACTCAATCTTCCAAAGAATTCTTTTAAATGTTATGATACTCTTGCATCTAAACTACTGTAAAATTACACCTTTTTGCAAATTTGAATGTTAAGCCATGTAGTTATGTTTTAGCTACATGTAATGACGTATCTTCTTTAAGAGGTTTCTCAGTTTTTTTTTTGCTTTTAGCTTTACTTTCAAAATCAGCAGTTCTATCACTAGAACTATTCTAAATTAATTATATACAAAGTATAGACCTCAGCTTATGAGCATTTTCAGTGAAATATAAATACAGATCTGTTTATCTTTCCCATTCATTCAAATTGCACACTGCCTTTCTACCTACTCTTTAAATTCTCTAACCTTATCTTCTGGAAAAAAGTAAAACAACATACTGTATATTAGTTGTACAATAAAACTACAATATTAAGTACTTTTAAAATAAATTATAGTACTATCCTGAAAAAACCGAATGCAAGACCTTTAATCAAAAGTCATTTAAGTAAATTTTAAAGTAGTAACTAAAATGTTGTCATTTCACTTGAATGCAATATTCAAGGTCTTAAGCCTCAGAAATTACAGGCAAATACATTGTAAAGATTTGGAAAGTGGAAATAAGGATTTAACTTTAGTATTGCAGCACAAATCATCTTTAGCGGCTGACCAAAGAATTGTGTATAGTAACTGTGGAAAAATGAAATACTTACTTTTTCCTTTCTTTTTCCCTCTTAAGGGTCTGAGAGCCACCTGCTTGTTGGGCTTGAGACTGAAGAAGTTCTGCTGCTGTCTTTCTCTGTTTAAAGCTATTCATTTCATCGTCAAGCACCTTCTTTTTATCTTCCAGTTTCTTCTTCTCTTCCTGATGTAATTTCTTTAACCGGTCAAACTTTTCATGTAACTAAAATACATAAAAATGCTAATGCTTTACTGGAACTCTTGTTCAGTTACTTTTAATTAAGACATGCCAATTCTCCATAACATACAAAATAAAAACAACACATGAAGTGATTCATGAAGTGAACAAATACACAAGGATTAATTGATTATATGGTGTAGCCTAATCTGATTGAGTAGGGAACTGGGAAATTTAACAGGAAAGAATTTATTGCTGGTGCTGAATGGCATATGTATACTGTAAACTGGGATATCCAGCATGTTTGTGTAATGTGTATTCACCAGTTTGATATAACAGTAACAATACTAAAACAAAAACCATAATCTCTCTGCTTATAACGTGTACATCTTGAATGAGTATTGCCTGATAAAGGCTACCACAACAATATATATTTTCTTCTTTATTAACATGGCAAATCAATGCTATACATTTGATTTGAAATATTGTAAGTATTGCTACAATTCTATCTTAGTTCAATATTTAATAGGATATGTCTGAATGTCACAAAACAATGCCTCCAATCGAGTGTCTTGTAAATGCCAAAGGATGCCTTCCGAGTGCACTGTAGAAAAAAAAATTAAACTGAATCATAGAGTAAGGTGAATTTACCAGACATGTACACAATGAAAAAAGTTTGACATTTAGTTATAGAACTTGTATAATCTGTATTTCAGGTGAAGGTATGAACTTTTTAAAATAACAATGTTGCAAATATATTGTCAAGCAATTAGTTTGTTGATGTCATGAACCATAAAGAAGATGAAAGCAGTTCCTGGAATTTGGATGAACTTTATATTTACCTCCTGCCGAAATGTCTACCAAGTGCAGTTTGAAAAAATATGGAAAATGTTGCCTACCTCTTTCTCTGCTTCCTTTAACTCAGCTTCCTTTTCTTTTACTCGCTGAACAAACATCTGTCGCATCTCCTCCTCCTTTTTCTGCAATTCTCCCATGAACTCATTTCGTTTGGCTTCATAAGTTTCCTGCAGGCTTCAGAGACAAAACATTTTAACAAACCATGTAAAGAAGGAAATCCAAATAAAACCCTCTGAAAACTACTGTATACAAACAACTTTAAATACTTGTGAAATAAGCTATACTACCATTAGTACTGGAAACCAGTTAAGTTACGTATTTCTTTTAATGGATTCTTTGATATTCTACTGTCAAAAAGTGGGACTCACAGTCAGCAACCTCCTTAGGAAAAATCTGATCATGGTTATAGTGTTTTGATTAGGATCCATTTACTATGCATTCAAAATAAATCTCTCACTTCCAATCTCTGGTAGTCTCAGCTAGTGTGTAATCAAGACATACACACGGCCAACTTCTGAGTCAGTGCTGAACTGAGCATTCACATGGGTAGTTGTGTTGTGTGCAGATACTCTGTTCAAGTTTCATACCACTTCTCAATGGTTTCTTTGTGATAAACAAAAAAAACAAAGAAACAGGGTCAGTTTATGTGGAAAGAAAAATTAACAATCCTGGAAAAAGTGGATTCCAGAATGAAGAAAAATGATGTGGCGAAACCTTTCAATGCTGTCAACAATTTTAAGGATCGCGAAAATAAACAGAAGACAAAGTTAAAGATCAGATATTGGGACCTGAATGAAAAAAGTGTTTGTATTTCTATTTAAAAAAAATGTTACATGTAACCTCTCATTATTTTTTTATTTTTTAAAAATATAGGCATTGTCAAGCTTGAGTCAAACAGTTGGATGCATGAGGGACAGAAAGGTGAGTCCAGGTTGGGTGTTAAACGTTCTAAACATTATGTGACAAGGATGTTACAAGGTAAGCCTGATCCTGCAGGGGACAATCAATTGCTTTGCCCTTGGTTTACTGTTTACCAAAAGCAGCAGTGCAACTATGGAGCTGTCCTTATGCAGGCAACACCAGTCACAAAAGTATACTTATTTTAGTCATATTCATTAAAATGACATTTCTGTTACAATGAAATATTTTTACAGTCCCATGAATTTTGTTACAAGTGGATTTCACCTGTATTAGGTTTATAACCAGAGCTCACTCACCTCAGTAACAAAGGTAGAATGTCAATAAAGTACAATATCATAACGGGATAACCACAATTGTATCCCATGTTTGTATACTACAAGTGGAAAACACAAGGCTGCAAAAGTTTCTTCTATAAAAATATCAAAATGGTGTGCAAGAACAAATTCTACCAACTTCAATAAACAAACCTCACAGGCACCAGCCAAATGGTTACTATATTTACATTTCCAAGTGCAAGGGAAGCAACTCACTTAAAGAAACCACCTATGACATACCAGGTAAGGGTATACTAATGTCAGTGCGATTTGCAAATGGAACACAAATGAATGAAATCAGAATATTCTCTACAACCTGCCACATCCTTAATGCTATTTCATTTCAACAAGTTTTTAAAGGGTAAAATAAGCAACATACAAACACCACAGCAGAGCTACACCTCAAGCATGTGTCAAGTGATGAAAGGAACCCAGTAGAGTCTGCATTATTCATTTTACTGTTGATTACAATTGATTACATTTTTTTTTTGACCAATAAAAATTTGATAGCAAAAGTCAAGATATATTGATAGCAGCATTAAAAAAAAATATTGGATGTATCAGAAAAATGCAGGTGCCCTTATTTTTTCATAGACATGTGGCACAAAAGCAAGCACAGTAAATGGTTTCTTCAAAAATCCGAGATAAAAGGCATTCTAGTTCCCCAACCCAAGTTTCTTGAAGGGAGAAAGATACAAACTTTACTAGTCCCAAAGAACCTAGACAGATCGATAGGTCATGTGCTGTTTGATAGGCAATTACTTTATTAGTCCCTGAAACTATGAATGGATAGCTACAAAGGTGCGCTGAAATGGTTTATCCTGAAATAAATCTTTATATATAATCTTCATTTGGATCTTGATCTTTGTTTGTCCGCGATTGAATTAGAAGAAGCACCACTAGATGGCAGTAGAGACACAGCTAAAACATAGGCATTGCATTAAGAATCTCCTCCAGACTTATACTACTGAAGACTGTAGTACTCCAGTCACACCTTAAAACACAGACATTCAAACTAAACAAATTGTTGCGCTTTAAATTAACTAATCTTTATATATAATCTTCATTTAGATCTTGATCTTTATTTGTCCGCGAATTCCACGCATGCGTAGACCACCTTCCAGTTTAGTATGTTGTTCTTACTCACGGATGTCAACAATGTGCCAGAATAACGAAAGGGGTGGTGGACAGTGTTATTCTGGTTAGCTCCTGAGGCCTGGTTAGAGAATGAGATTGCCGAAGATAAAAGGTACGTGCCTACGTAACATATGAATGAAAGAAAGACAGTGGGTAAAATGAATGACAACGTAACAGCACGTTCTGGAAATTATTATTGTTACGTTGTAGCCGGTGAGTGCTGCGCGTCTCACAGTTGTACCGTGGCTTTCTCACGTGTCAGTGAAGTGATCCCTATTTATGCTTTAAAGAGCCTGGATACCTATGTGTCCCCCTTTTATAACCATTGCTCCGTGTATATTGCCTTATTCTTTGGATTGCCACAAAGCAACCTGCGAGATTGGAGAAAGGTTGAGAAGAAATCATGAGAGGAAACGATAGCATAGTGAAAACGAGACAAACTGTGAACGGACAGAAGCAGAAATGCTCCTACACCACCACATAATTACTATTTGGACAGTGATTCCGAGTAGGTCGTTCCTATCGAATCAATGTCCAAGGGTTTTCTTTTGTAATTTTGTTTCCCTTATAAAAAATCATAATGCTGTGTGACGAAGGGCCCAGTTCAGGACTGGCAGCTGCATTTAAACAGGGAGCCATTCACAGACAACTTTAACACGCGCAATGTAGTTGGGCGCACATGGCTACTGGCAAAATATTTCCATTAACAATCGTACAACGCAGAACATTGCAATATAAGAAAGAGAATGGAACTTATTGTGTCTACTTGGCAGAAATTACCTCATATATGGCTCTCTACAGCATCATACTTGGAATAGTCAATTGCTAAAGTTATTCCTCTGTTGAAATTGTAACTGCCCATGGTTGGCAGTACTTTATTTAATGAGCTAATGCTAATCTAAAAGCATATCTTTCAGTAAGCCCAGACTGGCTTCTGGGTCAGCCTTCTTCAATTTTTTTTTTTCAAGTTTGCTGGCACCTCTCCTATAGTAATGTTATGCCTGAGCAAACTACCTCATAAAAAACCTGCAGCAAGAGACAGATAAAACATCTATAACAAATGCCAGCATAATCAAAATGATACAAGTCTCTCTATTATTAAAAAAAAAAAATCTTGGAAGGGAGAAGATCTTCTCGGAAGACACTTAAAAGACCTGCGAGACGAAAGAGACTGGCCACGGAGCGTCTTGCGGGGAACTTAAACATGAGACTTGGTGCCAAGAGATTGTCCCAGTAACATCTCGGGGACACGTGGAACATGAGATTCTTGCAAGTCACACACTACTTACAACCATCTTCAAATAAGACTACGGTCATCAAAACTTTCAGTCATGTAAAGGCTTTTAGCAGACACAGATCACAGATCCTGTGCCCTCAGCTATATAAAGCGTATAAGGACAACATGTTCTAGATGAAATGTCAACGACTAAGCAAAGAAGAAAGAGCAGCACGGAGAAAAGAGACAAATGCGTTGGAGAGAAAAAACTGCAGATAAGAGATTATGAAAGCAGTGGAATTCGAAAGGCACAAAAAACGATGGCATGATACACATGCAGAGAAAGCTAAAGAATATGAAAGCAGAAAAATTCAAAGGTATCAAAAAATGATAGTAAAGATCGCATTAGCACAAACAAACGGAAATTATTAATCAAAAAATGGGAAAATTATCATCATGGACCAGGTGTAATTGAAAAAAAATACAAGAGAGAGTAGAAAACAAAGTAAAATGTCATAAAGAGGTTCAAAAATGAGGGGGCGAAACACATACAGAACAGGTTAGAGATAATAAAAACAGTGAAACTGAAAAAAGACACAAAAAAACGTTGGCACGATATACTTGCAGAGCAAGTTATAGAATATAAAAGCAGAAAAATTCGAAAGTATATAAAAAAGATAGTAAAAAAAGCATTAGCACTAACAAAGAGAAATTATTACTCGGCGAAATAACGGAAAGGCAAATAGAGATCGAATATATGAACATAGGTGATATGTAAGAAGTATGGCGATATTGTAACTCTTTGCAGTTTAAGTCAGAGACTTGTAGATCATCTAATTTGTGTTGCCATCAGGGAAAAGTAGTGTTTCTACACAATGAGGAGGCATATCCAAGAGAATTAAAAGATTTGATGTTTGGGAAAGTCATCTCCCAACTCGCTATATCCGAACACAGGGTCAAAGGGGTCTGCTGAAGCCAATCCCAGCCAGCACAGGGCACAAGTCAGGAACAAACCCCACGCAGGGCACCAGTCCACCCCAGAATCCACAAACACTACAGGCAAAATATACAAGTCTACAATAAACTTTGCCTTCGCATCATTCAATGCTCAAAACGCAGATTTACACAATAATGGACCATATGCTATGAGAATCTGTAGTCCCGCAACAATTAAAGCAACGACAAGTTTAATTTCGAAGAAACCACAATTCGGTAAGGTGTATATTTATGATCACGGAGAAGCAATGCAAATTTTAACAGGCGACAAGAAAGGTAATGTAGTATATATTCCGCGAATACCATTAGACCCCAAAGGAGATCTTGATATGTCATTCGTATTAAAAGGTTTACAGTTTCCCATGAGAATAGCTTTTGCTATGACAATTAACAAATACACAGGGACAAACATTCAAAAAAGTTGGATTACTTATTAAAGAAAAAGAAACAATATTCACTCACGGGCAGTTATACGTTGCGTTGTCACGAAGCAAGTCCAAAAGTGGAATCAAAATTCAATGCGATCTTGAAGAAAAGGTAATTCCAAATATTGTGGAACCTCAGTTCACGAAAGTCTCTGAACACGTACAAATCAGGTTACGACCAAAAAATTCACCAAACTTTTGCATCTGTTCACGACCACACACTCGGTTGATAAACAAGCCAGTTTCCCTTCCGGTTAGAACACGCCAATGATTTCCACACATGTTCAGTCTCTCCCTGTACTGTACATTGTTCTCGGTGCATCACGCAGAGTGACTCTCCCTCAAAACTGTGACCTCCTATAAACCCAGCTTCCTCCTGTAATATTGCGGGTCCACAGCTTCCGTCAAAAACGCCAGTTTTAATAAATAATCACCGCACTCGTTGCCATAGCGAGGGGATTTGTTGGTGTGTGGTCGAAGCGGTTCCTGAGGAGTTCGTGATGTCGGCGTTTCTCACCTAAGTGCACAGGGTGAGAAGCGGTCCGCATCCGTAATTGTTCCCAGGAGCTGCCGATTGCCACGACCACCACGCCCCTTCATAAATAGGAGTGTGAGTCGGCTAAAGGGAAAAAGAAGAGAACAGGAAAGAACGGGAGGTTGCAGGAGAAGGCAGGAAGCAGGAGGAGAAAGCTGGTGCAGGAGAGAGCGAGCGCACGAGCAAAAGAGAGAGAGTGCAAGAAAGCGAGCGCACGAGTGAAAGCACGAGCAAAAGAGAGCAAGCGAGAGCGCGAGAGAGCGCACTAGAGAGCGCAAGCAAGCACACAAGAGAGCGCAGGCTCGCGTGCAGCCGAGAGCGAGCAAGCTGCCGAGCACGAAGCCTGGGTGTTTTTCTCAGTGTTATTCAATGTTTTTACATTTAGTTTACTATTACACTGTGCATTCTATGGTATAATTAACTATTTTTCTGTTTAAAAATCTTTAAAGAAAATATATTTACATACAGTTTGTATGGTCTGGAATGGATTAATTGTATTTACATACAATCCTATGGAGGAAATTACTTCGGGTCACGACCAAATCGGGTTACGACCAGAGTTTTGGAACGAATTATGGCCGTGACCCGAGGTTCCACTGTATTTTTTATTTTTACTGAAGCTTTAGAGTAAATGTGCAAATAATGAAATTGAAACAATTCCAAAGAAAAAAAAAAAAACAAGCTTTTAAAATTGTATATCCAATTAACTAGCCCCCTAGTCTCCTTAAAAATAGAGGTGACACTATTTTTAGTGCCACAGTGTTGGTAATCTCCTCCAATCTGTTGTCCAGATGCACTCCAAATATTTGTAAGGTCTTATTACCTTTGTAAACTCTCCACAAATAGTGAAGGGACATAGACAGCTTGAAACCCAGAGCTTATTCTCTTTGTCTCTTGTTGCGTTTATCTTGCAAATGTGGAGGTGCAGCAGGTTCAGTCTAAACCACTCGACAAAGCCCGCCACTACAGACTAGCACTCATCTTTCTACCTTCCAATTCTACTATTGCTCTATCAAAGAATTTACAGTATATTGATGATAGGACATAGTATAGTACCCAACATCATGTGTACAGTATGATCAGGAAAGGAGGTAACATTGTCCAACAGGCCACACATAACCAAGTTGACACACAGTCCTGCAACTATACAAAATGTACCAGCCAGTCAGAGCGTCCATAATTCAGGATATCATGGATGTAGCAGTAACCACACTGCAGGTTCTCCCATAACACCAGACGAAATGATCTTTACACCACTGCCTACAGTGTCCAAGCACAAGAAGGTTCTGTTCAACAAGTAGACAGTAGTGTCTTCTACTCCACTGTAGGTAAACTGAAGGGATTCAGTGCAAAGGAAGAACAGGAAAATTATGCAAGATCAGACTGCCCAAACTCACTTTATGTGACACTAACATATAGTCATCTATTTATGTATCCCTTTAATTCACCTTTAAGACAGATAGGCTGGAGTCTGTTGTAGTAGCACTGACGTGTGCATAGCAGGAAAACCTTGGACAGAATGCTAGGGCATTACTAAGATAACATCACAAATAAAGTAGCTGGTCAAACTAAACTGAGGTATTCTCAAGACATGTTTACATATGCTACTAATTTTCCCCTTTGTGAGCACAAACGTAAAGCTATCTGAGTAATCCTTGAAGCACAAATACTAAATTACCATGCAAACTATTTAACAAGCCATTGTACTCAATTACAACCAGTTTGAACATTCTAGTCAAAAACTGTAGAATAAGATGAACAAAAATACACATCTGGTATGGCATCCCTAAATATTAAAGCATTTATGCCAAAGCTCTCGTTGGTACCTGAAAGGTTTACTGTCAGGGTCTGTATCCTTGAATCCCATCTCTTCAAGTTTGCACCGTCGGTATAGTTCATAATGGCGAGTATGCGTCTGCTCCCGAAGATCTTCCATATTTACACGAATCAACATCTCTCTCAATTTCACAAAGTCACAATGATTCTCATTTTCCACTTTAAAACACAAAATTTCAAATGTGTTAAATTAATGAAGATTTTTAGAGCTATGTAATGTGCCATTTTGTGACCTAATACAAACAATCCATTTTGCACATTCACAAGTGAGGAACAGTATGAATTTTATGTTAATTCTAAGGTAGAGAATGGGAAATGAAACATGAATGGCAAGCAAAAAAAAAACCAAAAGCATTGTTAAGCAAACATAATACATCTAATAAAGCCACCAAATTTGTTTCCCCTCTTGTATCATTTTTATCTTTGGCACAAAGACGGAATTAAGAAACAACTATAATTAAGTTGTCAAAACTTTTAAAACAATTTTCTCTATTGATAATGCTTATACCAAAAGAGAAGGTTATTAGCTTGAATGGGTAGCTACTGATTATATGAAGTTAAACAACCAGGGCTAATGTGGTGTAATTACAGTTAAAAGTTACTCGCTCGATTACCCGAGAATAAAGAGGTAACCTGGAGATGGGTTAGAGATTGAGAGACAT
Organism: Polypterus senegalus; assembly: GCF_016835505.1. Taxonomy (NCBI): domain Eukaryota; kingdom Metazoa; phylum Chordata; class Cladistia; order Polypteriformes; family Polypteridae; genus Polypterus; species Polypterus senegalus. The sequence continues at coordinate 86,533,942 of NC_053163.1, read as the reverse complement.
GGATTAGTAGAATACTCTACAATAGAACATAATTAATGAAAGGAAAAAAATAAAAAAATAAAAAATAAATCAAAAAACACAGTGACCCTCACCAGGACAAGCAGTATCAGATGATAAGGTGATGAGATGAGAATTAAAATGTTATCAACAATGTAAATCTATGCATTCTGAGGAGGACATGCAGTATGAAACCATGTAAACACCCTGTGCTAAATGAAGATCTCTGCACACCTACCAAGAATGATACCAATCCCTGAAATGTGCAAAACAAACTAGACATTTATTATAAAATGCCAGCCAAAAAGGGAGAGAAACACTTGTTAAACAGTCACCCTTAAATTCTAATGTTAAAAGTTTTTTATGATTGCTTTTTTGGTATTTGTTAGATTTTTAACGCAGTAATCCAAAATGATTATTGTTGACCGACAATTTTATGTTCTGCCGCTTTATTCTATTAAAAGGACTCAGAACCACAGGATGGCTTGTTACATGTGTAGTTTATTTCCTCAATCTACAGTGCATCTGGAAAGTATTCACAGCGCATCACTTTTTCCACATTTTGTTATGTTACAGCCTTATTCCAAAATGAATTAAATTCATTTTTTCCTCAGAATTCCACACACAACACCCCATAATGACAACGTGAAAAAAGTTTACTTGAGATTTTTGCAAATTTATTAAAAATAAAAAAAGTGAGAAAGCACATTTCCATAAGTATTCACAGCGTTTGCCATGAAGCTCAAAATTGAGCTCAGGTGCATCCAGTTTCCCCTGATCATCCTTGAGATGTTTCTGCAGCTTAATTAGAGCCCACCTATGGTAAATTCAGTTGGTTGGACATGATTTGGAAAGCACACACCTGTCTATAGAAGGTCCCACAGTTGACAGTTCATGTCAGAGCACAAACCAAGCATGAAGTCAAAAGAATTGTCTGTAGACCTCTGAGACAGGATTGTCTCGAGGCACAAATCTGGGGAAGGTTACAGAACAATTTCTGCTGCTTTGAAGGTCCCAATGATCACAGTGGCCTCCATCATCCGTAAGTGGAAGAAGTTCTAAACCATCAGGACTCTTCCTAGAGCTGGCCGGCCATCTAAACTGAGCGATCAGGGGAGAAGGGCCTTAGTCAGGGAGGTGACCAAGAACCCGATGGTCACTCTGTCAGAGCTCCAGAGGTCCTCTGTGGAGAGAGGAGAACCTTCCAGAAGGACAACCATCTCTGCAGCAATCCACCAATCAGACCTGTATGGTAGAGTGGCCAGACGGAAGCCACTCCTTAGTAAAAGGCACTTGGCAGCCCACCTGGAGTTTGCCAAAATGCACCTGAAGGACACTCAGACCATGAGAAACAAAATTCTCTGGTCTGATGAGACAAAGATTGAACCGTTTGGTGTGAATGCCAGGCGTTACGTTTGGAGGAAACCAGGCACCGCTCATCACCAGGCCAATACCATCCCTACAGTAAAGCATGGTGGTGGCAGCATCATGCTGTGGGGATGTTTTTCAGTGGCAGGAACGGACTAGTCAGGATAAAGGGAAAGAGCAATGTACAGAGACAACCTGGATGAAAACCTGCTCCAGAGCGCTCTTGACCTCAGACTGGGGTGACGGTTCATCTTTCAGCAGGACAACGACCCTAAGCACACAGCTTACCTGTCAAAGGAATGGCTTCAGGACAACTCTGTGAATGTCCTTGAGTGGCCCAGTCAGAGCCCAGACTTGAATCCGATTGAACATCTCTGGAGAGATCTTAAAATGGCTGTGCACCGACGCTTCCCATCCAACCTGATGGAGCTTGAGAGGTGCTGCAAAGAGGAATTGGCAAAACTGGCCAAGGATAGGTGTGCCAAGCTTGTGGCATCATATTCAAAAAGATTTGAGGCTGTAATTGCTGCATCGACAAAGTATTGAGCAAAGGCTGTGAATACTTATGTACATGTGATTTCTCAGTTTTTTTATTTTTAATAAATTTGCAAAAACCTCAAGTAAACTTTTTTCACATTGTCATTATGGGGTGTTGTGTGTAGAATTCTGAGGAAAAAAATGAATTTAATCAATTTTGGAATAAGGCTGTAACATAACCAAATGTGGAAAAAGTGATGTGCTGTGAATACTTTCCGGATGTTCTGTATTTCCCACAATATACAGTACATACCATCCTTTACATTTAAAGTAACATGCTTCTAGATATTTCCATATGCACTGTCTTTGACTAGCAGCCTTAGCTCAGTCAGAAAATGTTCAAATGATTCAACCAGGTGCCTGCACCTTTTCATTAACTTATCAGAGCGAAAATCACATTTGCTTTTGCCATCACATAAGCTTCAAAATGGTCATAATATATTTGTAATTTCTTACTGTCTTTTGTAGATGTCCCATCCTTTGTCATCAATCCACAGCAGAACACTTTTCCTTTTCAAGCACTTTGAGCTACATTTTTTTGTATGAAAATGTGCTATATAAATAAATGTTGTTGTTTCCCTTTTGTCTTTAAGTGGGCCCATGAACATTAGCTGTACATGTTTGAACTTTTTCCACGAGTCTGCCAAATTGACTGAATCCCAGGAACCCCAGCTACTTCCAGAACTGTTTAACTATTTAATTTTTTACTCTGACACCAATATTGTAAGTTTTGCTTTTTTATCCTATTAAGAAGACTCAGAACCACAGGATGGCTTGTTACATGTGTGCCGTTTCCTTCCGTCATCTATATACCATAATATACCTATCATCCCATAATATGCATTTAATCCAATTAGCCTTAAAGTAATAGATGTCTCTGTAGATGCTACAAGTTATTTATTAGATTCGTTGACAAATTGAAAAAATAATTGGTACACTAATCATTAAAAAATAGTTGTTAGGTGCAGCCCTAATTTTTATCAGTGTATGTTCAATTCAAGTAAGTGCGTTTTTACACAGAACATTCCCCATTGCCGAGTTCAAAGCACTGTACATACAGATAATAATAATGATAAATAAAAATGCCCAAAATGACTTAGCTTTAATAATGCTATTTATGGAAATGTATGAGAACGGGAAAGAAAAAAAAACCTCACCTTGCACTGTTCCCCAGGGGTACTGACGAGCTTTCATCATCTTATTTCCAATTTTCACCTCCTCTGTGCTGCCAATGACAGCAAAGGGTAAATGAGCCTGCACAAAAAAAGCACCTGTTTAAATTATCACCTGTAACCAGTTTCAGCATTAAATACACATGGAATTTACCTACTACTGTCCCAGATTTACACTGATTAAATCTATAACAGGGTTAAATAACACCTCTGTGCATTCATCCATCACTGCACATTCACATATTTTTAATGAAAACAAAAATTCCCAAATAGCCCACAAACTGTACTATACTCAAAGAGGCACCTATTCAAATGTTCCCCACTGTTCTTTTCTAAATTTGCAAAAGTGAAGCCCATTGACATTGATGGTAACCTGGCAGTATCCAAAAGATACTCAAATGGAAATGGGCTTGTTTTTCTTTTCTTTTTTTAATTCATGAACAAATTTCACTTGGGCTTATCATTGACATTCACTTTTATTCTTACAAGGAAAACAACGTTTTTCACAAGGCTGAACAAGCAAACTCTAGGAAAAGAACAATCACGGTCTCCAAAAAAAAAAAATAAAAAAAAATTCAAGCCCTTTAGTTTGAAAGAAAAAATAAATACAGGAAATCATGTCTCCAATTGCCATATTTTTGTATTATAAATTATTTTCAGAGAAATATACACATTCTAGAAATTCTATTTTATATCTGATATTTCAAAATCTTACGCAAGTAGATAACAGTTTTAAATAAAAATAAAAACTTACATTCATGGTTGAATTGATCTCCGCTACCGTCTCATCATCAGTGGGAAACTGGTAGATTTGGACGCCATTGC